>NW_028270148.1:40292805-40593889 GCF_037043375.1 Chiloscyllium plagiosum
GTTTGAAGTCAGACTTAGCAAAAGGGGAGGTAATTATGTTTGCTAGCAATCAATCTTTTCAGACACAGGACATCACTGCAGAAGTGCTTCAGGGTAGTATCTGAGGTCCAACTATCTTCAGCTATTTCATCAAAGACCTTCCCTCCATCGTAAGGTCAGAAGTGATTGCGCATGATCAGCACCATTTTTGACAGTTCAGAGACTGAAGCAGTTTACGTCCATAAGCAGCTTGGGCTGATCGGTGGCAAGTGACATTTCTATCAATGATTGTCTCCAGCAAGAGAGAAGCTAACCATCTTCTCATGACATTCAATGGCATCTTCACTGAATCCACTGTTATCTACATCCTGGGAGTTAGCATTGACCAGAAACTGAATTAGACCAGCCATATAAATACTGCAAGGCACACATTAGGGAATGAAGGGTCAGCAAAACTCAAGAAGACCAGCACTATCCAGGATAATAAGTCTGCTTGATTGGCAACCCATCCAATACCATCAACACTCTCAGCCTGAACCTCTTAATACACATTGGCAGCACTGCATACTATCTGCAAGATACACTGCAGAATCTCACCAAAGCTCTTTTGACAGGACCTTTGAAACACACAATCTCTACCACATGGAAGGACAAAGGAGGTAGTAAACCAACAGCAGGTTTCCCTCCATGCCACAGACCATTCTGACTCAGAACTATATAATCGTTCCTTCAGTGTTGACGAGTCAAAGTCCCAGAACCCCATATCTAACAGCTCTAAGATGTACATACCTGCCATGGATTGCATCAGTTGAAGGCTACCTCCTCATGGACAATTACAGAGGAATAAATGCTGGCCCAGTCAATAACATCTATATCCTATGAGCAAATTTTAAAAAAGAGAATTAGTAGAAGGAACAAAGTTTACAGATATATGAATCTCAAAACATTTGTATGCAGATACAGCAAGTGATTAGAAAAGCAAATGGGAAGTTAACATTTATTGCAAAGTGAATGGAATATAAAGGTAGTCTTTACTATAACTCTGGAATACCATGTACAGATTTCATCTCATTATTTGAGAAAAGATAAATTGCATTAGAACAATCCAGAGATTGTTCACTTGACTTATTCCTAGAAAAAGAGCTTATCTTACAAAGAAGAGTTGAATCACATCCATTGGAGTTTAGAACAATGAGGGGTGATCTAATTGAGACATGTATAATATTGAGAGAATTTATGTTCACTCATGTCTGAGAGTTTAGAGCTAGGGATACAGTTTAAGAGAAAGGAATATCTCTTTTAATATGGAGATTGGGAGAAATTTGATCTTTCAAAGAGTCACAGAAAACAAATGACACTGGGTCTTTTAATTTATTCCAGGCTGAGTTTGAAAATATTTGATAGACAAGCGAGTCAAGTGTTAATGGCTTGAAGATGGGAGAGTGGAAATGAAACCCCCACCAGAATAACCACAATCTCATCAACTGGGCATAGCATGATGAAAGGATTTACTATGTGCCTTTGTTCCTCTGACATCAAACCTCAAATAAACAATCATGTGGATAATAGTTTTGGTGGTAGTTGAACAAAGGTAGGGATGAAGATTAATAATATCACAGAGGGAGTTAAACACAGTTGGTAAAAGATATGATGTTTGAAGTTCAACTATAGATCAAGCATAATGCCAACATTGAATGAGTGAGCATCCAGAAAATGGAACTTATGGAAAAAGTGTGTCAGTTTTGACAGATAACAAAATCAAATTGTAGGAGCTTGGCTCATTTGTGACAGCCTGAGAACACAGGTGTTTATTAATTTTTGGAGTGGACCACCTAGGCACTGCCAAGACACATGTAGAAATTAATCCCAACATCATACCTTTGTCTCTACTCAGGAGTATCTATTTAATAAACAGATTATAACCAAGCATTGATAGTTGGAAAACTCTAGATGTGGCTACAAAGGTGAATCAATTCTGGAAGCAAACTGGATGAGTTTCATCAGTCATATGGAGCACTTTGGAAAGGTCAAGGAGGAATAGCAGTCCATGGTTGCAGTTATGGATAAATCAGTAGTGACTTTGATGATGATTATCCTAGAGCTGTGACCAGAGCGGAAATTAGATGAAAATGTTTTGATCCAAAAGGTGTGGTGGATAATAACTGAGAGGTTATGACATTCAACAGCCAGGGATAAGACTGGTTGCTAGTCAAAAGGGATGGATGAACATGGCTTGACTTCTGAAGAGGACAAACTTTCCTTCTTTCCTTCAAAGTCCCCAAACAGCAGGAGCCCTGAATAATAACCAAAATAAATACTTACTTGGAAATGAAGTGTTAAATTTTTTTGGATCATCACCTATTTTGTAAGTGGCCTTGAAGCAGATCACAAAATGTGTTTATCTTTGTCTACTGAAATACTTTACCAAATGGAGGAACTCAGTTATAAGAGGACTTAATGATGCTGATATCAGCAGCAACATAACAAGGCATTTAAGTGGGCATTAATTGTCCAGTTAAGGTCTTCAGTAGATACTGTCAGGTCTATGCACTTTCTTGTCTAAGACTTTATCAGGATGTGAGTGGAAAAGCAATGTTTCTTCCAAGCATTACCCTCCACCTGATTAAGTGCCCTTTCTGCTACCAACCCTCTTCTGGGGACTGTATAGCATTCTGACTATTAAAACAATTATAAAGAAGGTAAGACTATGCTAGATGCTTACAGCAACAAATTGCCACAAGTTACACATACAGAGGGGTATTGTTGCACATTTAATATCTGATGGGAAAGCATAGGATTCTGAGAGAAGGGGAAAAGCAAAGATAGACAAAGTCAGAATAAGGGACCCAAGGTTGAGTTAATAAAAGAAAATGTTTGGAGAGGTTTTTAAAGACAGAACGTAAGATTATAAAGTAAAGGGAGTTGAGGGTGGAAAAGAATGTAGAACGAAGCTAGCACTCACCATAAGAACCTGGGAAAACCTTCAATTGTTTGCCTCTATTGCCAAGTGAAAATAAACGTTTTACGTCAATTGCTTGCACACACTTGGGACACCTGCTCAAAAAGTTAGGATGGTTATTATGATTTTTTTTGTTTTTGTGATTCATTCTATTTTTAGAGATTCCAAGGTAATTGGAATAAAAGCAATTCTTCTCTTGCTGTGCAGCACTTTCTTCAGAGTTTGAATGTAAAATAGAAAGATCTTTTTGAATGCCAATGCTATATTAAAGAAATTCAGCAACAAATGCAATTTAGAGGAGGAAACTTTGGAATAACATAATTGTTTCTTTGTAATGACAATAAGCACCCGGTGAATGTGCAATAAAACGTGTTCATTTATTTGGGTAATTTAACTAACTCATGTCAACCTCTCTAGCTTTGTGGATAATTTGAAAACAAGCATTTTGCGATTCTAGTGTTTTGGCTTTTCAAATAATGGCATTACTTGCACTGTGAGCCACATTAATGATGATTTTCAATGGCATTACCATGAATAATCAATATCATTAACTTGGGTGTTGCTATTGATTAAAAATACTGTGACTCTAGCAGCAGGTCAAATCCTGTGAATTCTGCAGTGAGTAACTCACTTCTTAATTCCCTAAAGTTAAGGCACAAGTCGGGAGTGTAATGGAATACTTTCCACTCAGTCTGGATGGATACAGCTCCAACACTGGAGAAGTTCAAGCCAATCCAGAACAAAAGCAGCCCATTTGATTCGCACCCCAACCTTCACTTTAAACATGCGCAGTGGCATCAGTGTGCACCATGTATAAAATACACTGCAGCAACTTACCAAGGCTCCTTTGACAGCACCTTCCAACTGGACAACCTCCATCCTTAGAGTTACATGGGCAGCTGATATATGGGAACACCACTGACTGCAAGTTCTCCTCCAAACCACACACCATCTTGGCGTGAAACTATATCACTGTTCCTCCACTGCTGCTGGGTCACAATCATGGAACTGCCCTCGAACAGTACAGTGGGTGTACTCACAGCACATGGACAGCAATGGTTCAAAAGAACAGTTCACCACCATTTTCTCAAGGACATTAGAGTTGGACAATAAACATGGAATTTGCCAATACTGCTGGAAAAACATGAAAGAATAAAATAATACTTTGAAGGTTTGGAACCAGATGGTAACTCTTGAACTCTATAGCTATCTTCAGTTTCAAAAATAAATAACATTGCTGCAAGAATTATTTATTGTTTTGCAGCCAACAATCACCAGAGCAGCTTCTCGTCTTTTGTAGATGGCAGTCCCTTCAATTGGGCCCTGACAGGGCACTTGAGTTAAAGGTGCATTTACACAGTGTGGCTAGGTAAGTTTCCACAGCATTCATATGCTGAAGCTGGAGGGTAAATAGAAATTCAGGTTATAGAAAGGTCACAGTGAAGCAGCTGTCCCAGGAACTGAAGGTTTCAAGTATGAACTTTAGAACCCAGCCTACAAGCTTCAAAAAGAGCACAGGACAGATGCATTGCTGCAACTCTGCTGACAAAGCAGGTAAAAGCTAAACAAAAATATTTGATCAATTGGCTTTCCTCCTGGGGAGAATATAGAATTGTGTGTGTGATTGCACATTCATCACGATAACATTTCATTGGAGACCTTGCATCATCCAAACTCAGAATCTCAGCTTGTGGCCTTTATGGCGCCAATGTTAAGGAAGCCAAAAGGGTTTAAAGAGATTAGGAAGAAGTTAACAGCAGGATTTTGTTAATTTTCTGTTTCCATTTGGACCAGTTGACCAGCTGCAGGGCGGGAAACCCAGTCCTCCAGCAGAGTGATTGAGCAACGGAAAACATTTGAGAAAGATTGGCAACTCCAGAACGCATTGTGCCAGCTGCTCAAGACTCAAAATAAAGGAATGATTCAGGATGTAGTAGGATTTTGGACTCTACACGGCACATACACTGAAGTTTGCAGAATTGCTATGTTCCAGCATTTACTCAGGCAGAAGAGTGGTGTGTGGAGAATTAAATCCATTAAGTTATTACTACCCTCTTGAGGACTGTTTCCAGGCAGTAATGGTCCTAGTCGTAGGTAAGAGACTCAACATGTAGGGGATATGCCAGCTCCTGGAGATTCCCATGTTCAAAGGCATCCAGTGCTGAATTGAGGAACCTATTTTATGACTCGCTGGGAAGAGTGTGCTAATACTCACACTCTACCTTTCCACAAGCCACCACATAATGTACGCTTCTCAACCTCTGATATTCCAGCAAAAATAAAACAAATTTGTCCAACCTCTCCTTATAGATAATACACTCCAGTCAAGGTACCATCCTGGTAAACCTATTTTACACCATCTCCAAAGACTCCACATCCTTCTTATAGTATGGCAATCAGAACAGCACATAATACTCTAAATGTGTCCTAATAAATGTTCTATACAGCTGCAATATGACTTATCAACTTTTATACTCATTGCCTTGATTGATAAAGACAAGCATGATGTATTCTTTCTTTACCACCTCATCTGCTTGTGTTGCCACTTTCATGGAGCTATGGACTTGCATCCCAAGGTCCCTCTGTATATCAATGCTCCTAAGGGTCCTGTCATTCACTGTATACTTTCTTCATGCATTTGACCTCCAAAATTAATCACCTCACCCTTGACTGGATTAAACTCCATTTGCCATTTCTCTGCCTAATTTCCAACTGATCTATATCCTGCTGTATCTTTTGACAACCTTCCTCACTATCCACAACTCTGCCAACTTTTGTGTTGACTGCAAACTTACTAATCAGACCACCTACATTTTCATCCAATTTATCATCCATTTATATTTATAACAAACAACATAGATCCCAATACTGATCCTTGAGAAACACCACTGGTCACAGACGTCTAGTCAGAAAACACCCCTCTACAACTACCCCCTGTCTTCTATGACCAAGCCAATTTTATATCCACATACCAACTCACCATGGATCCCATGTGACTTAATCTTCTGGACCAGCCTACTATGAAGGAACTTGTCAAATGTTTTGTAAATCCACGTAGACAACATCCACTGCCCTACCCTCATCAATCATCTTCATCATTTCCTCAATAAAATTTATGAGATAGGATCTTCCCCACACAAAGCCACTCTGACTATTCCGAACAATCCATTCAGTTCCAAGCATCAGCAAAACCTGTCCCTAAAAGTCTTCTCCAATAATTTCCTTATCAATGATGGAAGGCTCACCGGCCTAAAATTTCCTGAATTGTCCATGTTGCTCTTCTTAAACAAAGGAACAAAATTGGCTATTCTCTAGTCTTTTGGGACATTGCCTATAACTAAACAAGATACAGAGATCACTGTCAAGTCCCCAGCAATCTCCTCCCTTGCCTCCCTCAGTACCCTGGGATAGATCCCATCAAACTAGGGTCTCATCTACCTTAATGGTTTTCAAGACATCCAAAACTTTCTTTTTCTTGATATTGTCATGCTCCAGAATATCAACATAACCATCCCTAACCTTAGCATCCTCTATATCCTATTTCTTGGCGAATACCAATACAAAGTATTCATTAAGGACCTCGCCCACTTTCTCTGGCTCCACGTATAAATTGCCTCATTTGACCTTGAGTTGGCCATCCCTTTCCCTAGTTATGTCCTTTGCTCCAAACATATGTATAAAATGCCTTGGGATTCTCTTTAATCCTACTTGCCAATGACATTTCAAGGTCCCTTTTAGCCTTCCTAATTCCTGGTTTACGTTCTTTCCTGTCTCCTTTATATTCCACAAGGGCCTTGTCTGATGCCACTCTCTTAAACATTACACATGCTTCTTTTCAGGAAACTTTCAATATCTCTTGTCATCCATGGTTCCTGAATCTTGCCATCATTATCTTTCATCCTCACAGAAACATGCTGATCCCAAACTCTGATCAACTGGTCTTTAAAAGATTTACACATGTCAGATGTGGATTTACCCTCAAACAGCCACACCCCAATCTAACTTCTCCAGTTCCTGCCAAAACTGTTATAACTAGCCTTCTCCCTATTTAGCACTTTCACTGGAGAACCAGTGTCATTTTTATGCATAACTATCAAAACATATAGAATTATGATCACTGTTCCCAAAATGTTCCTTCACTAAAATTTCAATTACCCAACCAGGCTCATTCCCTAACACAAGGTCTAGTATGGCCCCTTCCCTGGTTGGACTATCTACATCTGCTGAAAATGTGTTGCTGGAAAAGCGCAGCAGGTCAGGCAGCATCCAAGGAACAGGAGAATCGACGTTTCGGGCATAAGCCCTTCTTTCGGGCTTATGCCCGAAACGTCGATTCTCCTGTTCCTTGGATGCTGCCTGACCTACTGCGCTTTTCCAGCAACACATTTTCAGCTCTGATCTCCAGCATCTGCAGCCCTCACTTTCTCCTGGACTATCTACATGTTGTTTCAAGATGCCCTCTTGGATGTACATCATGAATTCTGCCCCATCTAAGCCCTTGGCACGAAGGGAGTCCCCGTCAATATTGGGGAAGTTAAATCACAACAACAATCCTGTTGTTTTTGCATGATCTGGTCCTCTATCTCCTGCTGGCTATTGGGAGGCCTATAGTATAACGCCATCATAGCAATGAACCTATTTGGCCTCACTGGATGAGCTGTCCAACCTCTCTTTGTTCAGCTGTGATATTCTCCTTGATCAGTAATGGACCCTTCCCCTTCCCCCCACCCTTTTTATATGTCTACCACGCCTGAAATGTCTAAATCCTGGAGCTGCTAGTCCTGCCTTTCAGTCAGGTTCTTGTAATGGCTACCAGATCATAGTCCCATGTACTAATCCAAGCTCTAAGTTCATCTGCCTTACCTGTTATACTTCTTGCATTAAAATAAATTCACTTCAGACCGTCAGTACCACCATGTTCATTAACCTGGCCCTGTCTGTTTTTCCTATTAAACTTATTTGATTTAACCTCTAACTTCTCCTCAACCCCTGCACATGATGGCCACCAGCTCTGGTTTCCACCTCCCTGACACATTAGTTTAAACTCTCCTGAGTGGCACTAGCAAACCTCCCTGTAAGGATATTGCTAGCCCTTCAATTTAGGTGCAACCCATCCTTCTTTTTGAGGTCCCTCCACCATTGGCCTTTCCACCTCTCCTCAGGCAGTGTGTGTATTCTGCCAGCTCGAGAGCACCAAGTTATTGGGACTCCTGACACTTCCAATAAATCCAGCTCCTTATTTTCCTGTCAGCAGGCTGACTTGAAGCATTCAATGTCTGTGCACTGGCCTGGTGTTAGTGAAAATCCATCCTCAAAATGTTGGGGACTCCTATCAGAGCAGTCGGGCGATTTGTTGTGTTCCACTCAACATGCTTTGCTGGGTGGCCCAAACCCTGGGATGGGTGAGGGGTGTTGAAATCTACCACTTTGTCTTGACCTATCACTGGTTTAGTATCAGAGACTAGAGGATAATGAAACTTACAAGCAGATCATATTTATAATACTCAAACTGATTAATTATAATCTAAAGTGTGACTGCATTCTAGTTGCCAGTTAATAATTTGAAATGCTATACATTATTGCAGAAGACTGCAAGAAGCTATTTTGAAGTCTAAATATTGTCTATTCATTTATAAAGCATTGGATCAGCTCATGAAGTTGATTTTTTTTTGTAATCTGCATATAGCTTTCATAAAAACTTCACAATCTCTCAAATTTATTTATCACTAATATATTGACCCATTTGAAACACAGGAGGTCTCTGTTATAGATATCTAAATTTGAAACATTCCCATGATAGCAATGAACAAAGCACTCCTTCCTCTCAGGGAAATTCCTGGACACTCACTCCCAAAAGCCTGGTGCAGCATAGAACTCACTGGAAAAACAGGAAGCACATGGGATTGCCAGATACAGCGAATTAACTTTAACTCTGAGACTGCTAATAATACCAACCTTAAAAAAACACACACAGGCAGAAAAGAGACCACTTATATATTTTTCTGCCTAAGGTGGGACAATTACAGATGATAATAACCACTTCAACTCCATCTTGACATATGTACAAAGGAAGAAATTTAGTTGTACAATTTTAGTGAAGTATTTTCTTTAAAGTATCGAGGAAAAAAATGACTACCTTAATTGATTGTGAGAAAGAAACAGATTCACCTCCTTTATCTTAAAGTTTCTACTGCGACTTCCTAAATCATTAGTAGGTAAAATATGCCACACATATAATGAGATTAGATTACTTACAGTGTGGAAACAGGTCCTTCGGCCCAACAAGTCCACACCGACCCGCCACCCAGACCCATTCCCCTACAGTCAATTTAGCCTGGCCAATTCATCTAACCTGCACATTTTTGGATTGTGGGAGGAAACCAGAGCACACTCACAGGGAGAATGTGCAAACTCCACACAGAGAGTCACCTGAGGCAGGAATTGAACCCGGGTCGCTGGCGCTGTGAGGCAGCAGTGCTAACCACTGTGCCACAGTGCCATGAGGTTACATGTTCAAAAGGTACAACTTCAACCGTTAGCCTTTACTGAGTTGGTTGATGTTATCAGTGAAATAGAAAATTGGCATCAGCATCCTTGGATTTGTGTTAAATTTAATTGACACAGTGGTTTCTCCATCTAATGGCAACAGAGCTGGTGCCAGTTCTTCCAAGCCCAATGCTTGGAGCCTGGATGAGACGTGGAGTGGTGTCCTGTCTGACCAATGGTGATCACGTAACCACTGTCTGAGTGTTGTAAAAGCCCATCTGGGTTCACTAATGCCCTTTTAGGAAGGAAACCTACCATCCTTACCCAGTCTGGCCAACATGTGAATCCAGATGCACAGCAACGTGGTTGACTCTCTATTAGAAATAGTCAATAATTGCTGGCCTAGCCAGAGACACCCAAAGCCAAGAATTTAGAGGGAAAAAAAGAGTAAGTTTAACCTGCCACACCTTGGACTAACTGAAGGTAGCAAATTGGAATCTCCACCCCATGCCTTCCTGTCACTCCATCATATCCCTATCCCCACTTCACTCACACACCCAGCCCCTTGGCCTGCTCCCAGGTCTTGTTGAGGCAATAAAATGTTGTGGGACACCAAATCGTTGCACTGAGTTCTCAATTCCCAGTTCTAATAAGAATTCAGTCTTCAGCTGAAAGGATATTCACGCCTGGGTGGGATCAGGCTCTGGTGTGAAGCTCTCTCTGGTCAAACAGCCTCTTCAGCCTTGTTGTGCATGAAAAACAGCCACTTGGGCAAGGCATCAGAAACAGTATGGCGCCATACAGTGGCAGAATAAGTGATGCCCTGAGGAGGGAAAAGGGACAAAAATAATCTTCTAGCTTGCACTTCAATCAAATTTTAGTCCTTCAAGACATTTTCATAGCTTCTAAACTATTGCCTTTGACACAATTGCAACACTCAAATTCAAAATGAATCATTTTATCCTGATGACTGAAACACATCTATTAGCTTTTGCAGGGGCCATCCTGCTTTAAAAAAGAATCTGCTGAATGAATTCATCAAAAAAGATCAAAAATTAAATTCAACAAATGTTTCAAAGTGAAATGTCAAAAATATGTATTCAACCTTCAGCAAAGCACAAGGGTTAAAATCGATATTTCAGTTTGACCTTGCACAGACCTCAGTCATAAGACGGAGGTCTTGGCAGGGCCTGTGGATCCCATGTTGGGAAAACACAGTGGAACTGCTGGAATTAAAATTATATGAGTTGGAATGCAGCATCAGCAGCTGGCCAAGCACTTTCTGAAAGGCACAGTTATTCTAAATAGTATAAAAATATACAGCCATCTTGGGAATTTTCTCTCTTTCTCTCTTCCCTTTAAACCTCTTTGCAATTAAACTAAACTCCTAGACACCACTGGAATTTCTTGGAATCAATGCTCACAGCCAGTCCTGCTCTCTTCAATGTCTGATTTAGACTAAACTGGTGCCCAGTGAACTTCGCCTCCTGAAAACTAACTGTATTAACTATCAATAAAAGTAGGATCTTTTGAGTGTGAGGGAATAATGTTGAGCATTTATTTTAGTTTGCATTTCTTTAAGTTGGCATATTGAAGCAGATATTTTTATCCATCTATTATTTGTTAAAATGAATGAGAGGAATTCTCTCTGCTTTTTGGATGCATGTTTTGTGTTAAACAATTGTTTGCAGATGACTACTTTTCACACAAAACATGTTAAATGTGTGTTCCATACATTTTGACCAAACTAATGGGAACTACGATAGCCTTCAGATGGCTTCTTTGTCCCTCCCAAAACCACAAGGCTATGTGGCATAGAGCATTGAATGACTTTTGATTCAGCCTTTCAAAATGTTAAATACTCTTGTGACACTGCAAATCCTCAAATGGATTCACATCTTTTGATCTTAAGTTGCTGGTTGATGGTGGTGGTGGGTGGTGTAAGGAAAACAGTCATGGTACCATGGCCAGTGAAATTCATCAACTTTATTTTCATCTTGCTTCTTAAGAGCAGTGTCACATGCAGTCTGTACAGTCTATTACAAAATGCAATCATTCTTTTACCAGTGTTAAATAACAAGATAATTGTAAATGAAAAATTCTGTGTGGTTGTAAGTACAGTCTAACAAAGAGAACGTCTATACTCTCAAGAAAATAAATGGAACTCAAAAATATCATTTCCCTTGAAACATTTGGATAAATGGATTGCATAGTATGCTTGGCCCAAAGCCATTTGAAGCAGGAAGGTTCTAAGCCTGATCTGGTATCTTTACTGAGTCAGATCCTCAGTGTCTCCAGGCTAGGGTGGAGAAAACATAGGCGTACTTCCTGCTTCAGATTGATCTCCAGTGACCCCTGCTGGAGATTTTTATTTGTGCAACTGCCTGACTCTTCAGAATGAGAGAAATATTCCTCTTGCAACATTATCAGCTAGGCTGTTAACGGTGACTGTCCCTGTTCATACTTAGACAATCACCATTAAAGTATCGTGTTTTATGGTCACTGTGGCAAGTTTAAAAAAATCCCTCACATGGGATTCTGTGGTCAGGAGAAACGAAGCAAATTTAAGGAATAGTTAACCAAACAGCAGTCTATTTGAGATGAAAGTCTCGCTTTAGTGATGTACCACCAATAAATAACCAACTTGTACCTCACATTGCTTTATCTTTTTCTTATTTGTGTTCTTGTTTGCAAACATGGGATGGAAATAACATAAATATTGTTGAGTTTGTGCCCAAAGTGACATTGAATAAGGTCTGATGTTACACTCTGAGTTTGAAACAACCTGAGGACAGAAACTCAAAATCCAAGAGGAATGCCAACCAGATCATGAGTAACACAGGAAGCAAGAAGTGCAAAGGTCAAGTAAAAAGAATTAATTGCTTGGTGGTATAGCTAAAAAGAGACACTAAATCAATGCTTTTTGTCTTGCTCTCATCAGGGCTGAGAAGTGAAAAACCAAATTTTGAAAGAGAACTTCAATTTTTACACGGAGAGGAGCTTAATGGTCCACCCCATCAGCACTATTGTCTTGTGCTTTAGAAATTGGTATTCCTTTTCAAAGTTTGGTTTCTTGGGTATCACTTCTGATGAGTGCAAGACAAAAAGCTTTGACTTAATGTCTATTTTGACATTTAGGTACCAACTATTGAATATGTTCAACTCAATACTAGCATTTCATCCAAGGTTATAATTATCATGAACAAAGGGTCAGGTCCAGGCCATTCAGCCCATTGGGACTGCTCTACCATTCAATTAGATTATCACTGATCCTCTACCTCAGTGCAATTTTCAGCACCAATTCTATATGCCTTGATGTAATTACTCTCCACAAATCTATTGATTTCTGCATTGATCATGATCAATGATTGAGTTGCCATAGTTCTCTGCAGTACAGAATTCCAAAGATTAGCCAATTACTGAGAGAAGAACTTTGTTTTCATCTCAATCTTAAATGATCTATTGCTTGTTCTGAGATTATGTCCCTTGATTCTAGACAACCAGCCAGGCAAAACATCATATCTAAATCCAACCTATCATAATAATGTAGGAATTGTATATTTTTCAATGAGAATACCTCTCATTCTATAAAGCTTTCGAGAATATAGTCCCAGGTTACTCAATCTTTCCTCATAAGACAATAGCATCATCCTCGAGACTAGTCTGGCAAAGTTCCATTGCACTCCCTCATCTTCCCCACGTAAGGACACCAAAATTGTACACAATACTCCAAGTGCAGTCTCACTGAGCTCGATACAATTGCAACAAGACATTATTACTTCAGTACTCCAATCCCATAGCAATGAAGGCCAAAATAACGTTTGCCTACAGGTCCCTTTGGACAACAATGTTCTGGAATCTTTCACCATTTAAGTATTTTACCTTCCTTTTCCTGCCAAAGTGGATAACTTCACATTACTTACAGTATTGACCATCTGCTATGCTCTATCGCAGTCACTCAGCTTGAATAAATCCCCTTGATGTTTCCTTGCATCCTCTTCATAGTTTATAATCCCATCTTGCTGTTGGTTCCCAAATCCAAATCACTCATAAAAATTACGGACATCATGAGAACTAGCATTGATCCTTCAGGACTTAACAAGTAACAACTTGTCATCCTGAAAATGATTTGTTTACCCTTACTCTTTGCTTTCTGTCTCTTAACCAAATCTTAACTCACACCAGTAAATTATTCCCAATCCCATCTACTCAATTTTTTTTACTAACATTCTGTATGCCTTATCAAAAGCCTTGTGAAAATCCAAATACACCACATCCACCATTTCTCCTTCATTTATGCCACAGGTGACATCCTTAAGACAAATCTAACAAGTTTGCCAAGCACGATTTGTCTTTCATAAGTGTACATTGACTGAACCCAAGTTGATCTTTCCTTTTAAATCTTCATTTATTACATTCTTTATTGTGGATCCTAACATTTTCCCAACTATTGGTGTCAACTAACAGGTTTACAGTTCTCCATTCTCCTTTTCCCTTCCTTCATAAATATTGGGGTTATATTTGCTAGTTTTCAGTTGACAGGATCCTTTCAAAAATCTGTAGAACTTTGAAAGTTAACCACCAACTTATCCATTATCTCTCTTACCACCTCCTTCAATATACTGGGATCTGGTCTAGAGGATTTAACACCCTTCAGTCATTTAACCTTTTCAAGCACTAATGTAATTGAATTTGTTCATTGATGATACCTTTGAGCTCATCATGGGTAGGATGGCTACAAAAGTACTATGCCATCAGTTCCAAGAAAATCCAGACTAATGTACATTTGGTGTTGTTCAGAGAGCTGTATCAAACATGCAACATCAAAAGAGACAGAGACAGTGACCAAGTACATCAGTTCCAAGTAAAACTTCACAATATGCACAAAAATGTGCTGAGAGCCTGATTGCATATCTGTGCAAAACTGACATCCATTCAACATTCAGTTTTCTCAAGCTAATTTGATAAACAATGTTATGCAGCATTCTTAATATGAACTTAGAGTTGCAATTTTAATTAGGAAAACATTATACACAAAAGTGAGAATGTTTTAGGACACTGTTCGTCATAAAAAGACACTTTAAACAGACAGACAAGTTCATTGAAAGCATTTAAAGAGGAGGTAGATAGATTTTTCAAATATCAGGAGTTGAGGGCAATGAGGAGCTGACACAAAGTACGAGTTGGGATGTGGGGCACATCAGCCATGATTGTTTTGAATGGGGGAGGCAAACCTGAAGTGCCAAATGGCTTACTCCCACCCCGCTTTCTTACATTCTTATGTTCATTGGAAATGTTTTTACAACAAAGGCTTAAATATTTTATGCAAGTCACTCCACAGACTGTAATCAAAACAAAATGTGTGGGTAGTAAACATTAAAGGAGCTAATTAAAACCTTGGTTACTGCAATGGCTTTTAAGAAGAATCTTAATGAGATGGAGATGCTGATGGACATAGTGAAGGAATTCCAGAGAATAGGTCTAGGCAACTGGCAACACAGCTACAAACAGTGAAGGAAAGAATTGGAGAGTGGGGGGAGGGGAAGGTGGAATGCACAGAGAGACAGAGATGGAGGAATGAAGTGTTCTGGACAATGGGAGATAAACATAGTTCTTGAAACACATAAATTAGGAGCAAGTCTTTTCTGAAAAATCTTTCTCTCCTTATAACTTGCTTTATTTCCTTCTTTGCTGACAACCTTACCTCCATTATTTAAATATGTGCTACCATCTTGCTTTCTTTTTTGTTTATCTTTTTGCTAACTTGTTTATCTCGGATTCTTTAATTGTTTATTTCTTCCACACTTTTCCCAATTTCCTCTTTACATCTGTTTTTGTCCCTATTCTGTATTTAAGCTTGACATCAAAGTTCTATAGAGAAATTCACTGGTATGATAAAAGCAGACACAAGGATGAAGTTGGGTTTGGTAAGTGTTTATTACTCTGCTGAAGGGGAATTGTGAAGCTACTAGTTTAGGAATGCTTAAACTGGGTGCTACAATTGACAGGGATAATCTCCAGTCCACTTTCATTTTTAATGTAAATTAGTCTTCTAAAACTTTACAAATGTTTGACCAAGTAAATCTTAACTGGCTTTTAATGGGACTTCATAGCAGCTGTTCTTCCTGGAAGTCTTCATTCTGTTACTTATTATGAACCAGGGGAGCTGCAAACATGTGGTAGTAATCAGCATAGTTTCCATTCAGCTTCACAAATTCTTTGTCACCTATATTCTAAATACATTTCATTGCAGAGATCAACTCTCAAGTCTTTCTTTGTTGGATCTGGCTGACTACTGAAATCCTCTGTCAAGTAAATAAATAAATCTTTTTTGAAGGTTATTGTCATCCAAGACTTTTCAAGAACATTGGCAGCATCATGAGACTCTTCCTATGGTTTTGGGGATAAATGGACATGGTAGTACAGTCAAATACTAAACAGGCCTAAATATCCCTTAGTCTGGGCTCAGTTGGTTTGTTATAGCTGATTGATATTAGTAAGGTGGGTATTTGAATAGCTCTGAGGATTGGAGTGCTGGGTATGGAAAAATTAGCTAAGAATCACGCTGGTTTCTGATATTTTGTGCTGTAGAATAGTATAGTATAGTTGCGAATTTATAAACAAACTTGGTTCTTAAAATGATTATTGGAAACTTCTGGGGCCCAATCTTACTCAGTGATTAGAAATGCAAACCAATTTCTGATTGCACTTGGTGGCAGTGGGAATATCTCATACGTAAATCCCATTGCTAATAACAATCTTTCTAATATGGAGACAACCGTGATCCAACACATAGTGTGTACAAGAATGTCAACATGTACTGCTGCTTTATGTAGCTCTGCCAGTTCACTGGAATTGTTCTGGGCTCACCAAGAATTCCAGTCAACTTCCTAGGGACTCGTGCAAACTGCCCAGAACATTCACGCGGGAACTGCTGTTTCTTATTTATTACTTGTAAATATATGACAGGCAAAAAACAAAGACCATTTGACAGGATGAAGAGAGATGGTTAGTCATGTTTTAAAGCCTCAAGGAATACAACTCTGTTGAGTGGAAGGTTGGGGGCGTGGGATTTCACCACTCGATCACAGGTAACAACACACCAGATAAGGATTAAGATGAGATATGTTAACAAGATGCAGAACACTTATCAAAAATGAGCACACTGTAGAACTTGACATTGAATGGGTAATAAATACTGTAGCACTAATCACAGTGAAATAATACTGGGAGAAAAATATGCTCTCTGTCACAATTTTGGAAGTTGGTTTGGAAAGAATTCATTCCAATTTTGCTGCACTGAGCACATTGGGTAAATCTTGCCCTGCTGTGTTCACGAGTGCAAGTAGCTGTATTTATAAGCAGTGGCTTTAATGATTGTGCAGACCATTAATCTGTGTGGTGTACATTAAAGCTATTTTTTCCTGTGAAATTCATGATGTGAAACTTTCTCCCGCATTCACTCTTGAGTAACTTAGCATCACGCGTAAGTCATAGCTGTAGACATTTTAAACAAGGAGTAAATCAAACATTATATGATTCCCTTTATGCAATATTGGCCAAGCAAGCTAATGCTTGTATTATTGATTACTTTCAACTTTTCTGAATAGTATGCATAAGGTGATAACATCTGTTATTAATCATTAGTCTGATGAACAGAAATGAATGTGACTTTATTTTTTAACCCACCGGTATTATTTGGACAGAAGTATCCAGCTCCAACCTGGCATTCATTAGAAAGCAGAAAAGATATCCTATTTACAGACAAAGACATCTGCCTTGAAAAAAATTAAAGCCGTTCAAAAAGCATATTTACCTTCTAGTTAGGAATTGAGAAAGGACTTGATTTAGAACATTAGCACGTGTTTCAAATGCCCTGCAAAGAATGACCATGATAACATGCAAAGATAATAAGCTCAACTATCTATTCTCTGCCCCATATGGTCCAATCACTCAATGTTTGTCTCTCAAACAATGCCTAAAATCTCATACCTTCAATGAGCAATTTTGTACCTGCTTGAA
This sequence comes from Chiloscyllium plagiosum, assembly GCF_037043375.1. NCBI lineage: Eukaryota > Metazoa > Chordata > Chondrichthyes > Orectolobiformes > Hemiscylliidae > Chiloscyllium > Chiloscyllium plagiosum. The sequence continues at coordinate 40,310,252 of NW_028270148.1, forward strand.
TAAACGCACATGCTTCACTCATTTGTATTTGTGTGTGTTGGTAACTATGTTTTTAAGGAAACACATGGAGTATATTCACTTGGCTGAGATACAAAAGAGAAGTTAGCACCGACATGACAGTATAGAATGCATCGAGCCAGTGGGGGAAGAGGAAAGATTGGGAAAACAATGCTTAAACTTTACCATTTATGCTTCAGTTATTTATTGACCATATATTTGTGCCATTACAAGCACTAGCTGTTTCCACTGCTGTAAAGATTGAGGCCTACACCACTTTCATTTGTCTGGAGCACCCCACAGCAACTAAATAATCATTGGGTCATTAATTTGCTCAAGATGCGACATCACATCGGAAGATGTTTTACCTCAAATAGCTGCTGGCCAAATAGCAGATTTCTAGTTCCAGTAGCACTAACAGACAGGTCCTCCCATCCCAAATCAGGGTTTTGATTGACCCAAGAGTGGGAGGACCACATGTGCCTCAACCAACCTTTGTAAAATACCAGCAGGGTTGGAGGGGGAGGCAGGAATGGCAGGCATATGAGTGATGCCATTGAAGCTGATTATGACCTGCCAGTCCACACCTGCCTCTTCTTTGTCTCCAACCCACCACCTTCCAGGATTTCTGGCCTCTTGACCACCCCCCAATCTTAGACCCTATTCCACTCGCCGATTGCTATAACTCGTGTTGCCTCGATCTCAAGTTCCAGAATTCCCTCCTTGTAATCCTTTTACTTTCTATGCCTCTTTCCCTCTTTAAGGCACTACTTAAAACCCAGCTCCTTGGCCCAACTTTCAGTCATCTGTCCAACACACTTGTGAAATGCCTTGAGACAGGTTATTATGTGAGGGACGCTATCATGATTGTGTCATATATCTGTTTCATCAGTACCTATTTATGCCATAACAAAAAGCCTCGTTAACGTATGTAAGACTGAATACAAACACCTCAGAATCGACTGAATGTTCAGTAAAAGCTTTAATTGTATAATCCTTCATTACTGTTTGTACTTAGTTATTACTCGTATTAAGTACTCTATGGCACTTCCCCACATATCATTTCAAGGAGTCATACTTAAAGGATGGCACATTTAAGTATTATTGAGTGTTATCATCAAAGTGAATTATGGAAAGTGAGACTACAAGTCAAATAATAGATAGGTTTAACACAAAACTGTGTGAGATTCGAATTTAATATGTGGCTACTTGGAGCAGAGAAAATCTCAGGGCTCTTCACTTGCTCTCTTAGCAGTCAGTCACTCTGCATCGATTTGCTTGCTCACAACACTTCTGCCGTGTTTCACATTTTTGCACAATGTTGCATCATTCAGAACTAATAGGCCTGCCGTATTTCTGTCTTGCCTTGTCTCTTGATGCAGATATATGACCAGGCAGCTTGCCAGCGTGATCAGCAGGGACATCACCATGCTGCTCAACGTGATACAAGTGTCACTCCTTCACCATGTGTCTGCTTAAAATTAATTTCCATTTCTGAAAATCTAAAGGGAGTTGTCCTTTGTCAAGTCAGGTGTACGAGTACAGTAGATCAATGGTATTATCTGATATCAGGCCAGGGGCACGGACACCGTCAGTCAGACAATTGAGGCCATCAGGGTCAGGGGTCTGTACAATTAAAGTTGGAGAGGTGGGCCACAGACAGTCCTGCAGGTCCAAGGCAACCAGACGGGGGATTAATGGTAAGTCAGATGGGGAACTGCATGGATGTCAGTCAGAGGTCTGAGCAGTCATTAGTCAAAGCTACCTTTCCAAGTTAGCCTGGAATGTGAACCAGGCTCAGACCTGAACAATGATCAATGTTATGCTACACTGGGCATTAGGGAAAGAATTATAGCCCTTCAACAAAGTTGAAGCATGACGTGGCACTCGGTAGCCTCTGTAGCTTGATCCTTGAAGCTGCAGTTACTATGACATTCAATCAGGTAGATGATGATATAAAGTGACAGTACATTTACAAATGTGAGCTCCTATTTCCCGAAGTTGTCACCCACATCACTTATGTGCCTTCAGGAGTTTTACTTCCTTATTTCCTTTCCACCACACACATGGTGAAGGGGCTATTTGAGACTGGCAGCGATTGACCTAGGGCACAGCTGGGCTTTAAATCTGACACCAGCTTTGGAATTCCCAGATGTTCCTGGCATTGATGGGTTTCTGTGCCACTAGCGAGCTCAAGAGTAAGTGAGAACAGTGCTGTTGAGGCTTACATAATGAGGTGAGCAGCAGAGATTTGCTTGAGATAACTCACAGAGGGAAACCTTCCATGGAGCTCCCTGGAATTTACATTTTGCTGATTTTTTGGGGGTCAAATTCAGCCCTGTGAGCATTTTCCCAAATGCTAGTCGGTTTTATTATTTGCCTGCCCATTCTTTTAATGTCGTGGTGACTACTGATACTGTATTTTTGCATAGATTTGTTCTAACTACATCCTGTACAGTCAGGCACTTCAATGCAGAACATTTTTTTTCTAAAACACTTCAAATGAGAAAGGGCCTCTGGTCCATCAAACTAATAAGCAATCAGCCTCTAAACAAATGTTGGAGAAAGTAATTTGGTCGTGATAGTCTGAAGCATTTGCACAAATAAGACTGCATACATTTCCAGCATAATTGCTGAAAGCTGCACTCAAGTATAGAACATTATTTAGGAAAATTGATTTGTCACTGTGTGACAAGCATTTTCTAAATTTGAGCTCCAGACATTTGGAATAGCTTTGTGTTCTGCATATGTCATGGCTTCAGTTTAAAATTTGGGTGTAGGACTCATAAAGCAAGTAAGGATGATGCAGAGCAGCTGCTTTGCTACTTTAACCACATTTGGTGAGTGCTCAGAGACACAATTGTGTGAAAGATCTTGGATCAAATGTTGCCAAGGCTGTGGGAACATTCCAAAATTAATGGAAATGTACTTGGCACACATGCTTACCATGGTGTGAGACAATGAATAAGGAAGAATTTCATTGTAGGTGAAAGAATGATAAATTTCAAGTTACTCATGGTGCACAAATTGCATATTTTCAAACATGACTGCACGGATTAAGTTTTGTTGAGTCACTAAAAGTTCTGCAACTATTGCTCCTGGACCCTGTGTGCATGATAAAATCTGAAAATAGAGATTCCTCTAAAGGGGAACTGTTGATGAAAATTGTTCACAAATCAAAAAGATGAAAAGCATTAGTATTAATTTTAATGTGTCCAAATAATACAAAAGAAATAGAAATCATTGTGCCTCTGGGGTATATAACCACTGAAAGATTAAGTTTAATGTTCTCAAGATCAGAAATAACTCAAAACCAGTTATAACTTTTATAGAGGTGACTTCAATGCATTGAGGAACTATTAAAGGCAGTAAATTGGAAGAAGTTGCTGAATAGCATTGCAGCTGGGGACAAATCTGACAATGTTGAAATTATGATGCTTGATATACAGGATACTCACATACTATAAAGCAATAAGTTCAAATAAGCAGGAACCAAAGTGAATTAAAAGTGATACAGAAAGGATATCAATGACCTTTTCAAACCATGCAGAAAGAAAAAGGAAAGGAGTTTACTGAGTTGAAAATAGGAATTAAAGAAATATGTTTACATAAGGGACAAAGTGACAATTTACTTTGAAAAAAGCAGAGAAGCTGAAAGTAGATTGTAAAATCCTTCTTTCAGAAAGGAGACAGTCAGAAAAGAGATGGTAAACATGAAAAGGGAATCAAACCTGAAGATGAGCACAAGATAACTGATTTTCTGAGTGGTTATCTCCTGCTGTATTCACAAGGGCAGACAAACAACGTGCCCTTGGAAAATAGAGTAAGCAAAGGAGTGACCTCAGTATAAATAGATGGAAATCTATGTCAACTAAAAAGCTTCAAATGTATCAATTCCAAGGGAGTAAGCAAGATGATTCCAGAGGACTGGCAACATTTGTGAGATTTATGGGCACCAACAGTCATTCGAGGATCACTGGACAAAGAGAGGCTCCAGTGGATTATAAACAGGCAATGTAAATCAGGAGCTAACTTAAATGGAATTCTTCTCATTAATCAGCAAATCTTGTCACAGCTAAATCTTGTATGGTATAGACATTCTACAAAATAAAACTGCAGAAGACAGCACAGATAAACAGGAAATAGTGGCATGTATGTTATGTTTATGGCTTTATTCTGGAAACAAAGCTAACAATATCATATGACCTTGGTTTACATTTGTCAGCAGTATTAAGTTTAACTGAAGTTGTTTGCTTATACAAACAATCTTGCTTGAAGACAACTGGTGGATTGTTTCGGAACTCCATCACTTTCCTGTAAATAAGTTTCCAAAAGTGGAATCTACAAAGAAACCATTGCAAAATCAAAACTACATTGCACCAGAGTGTAGTCACTCAGCTTGTGACCTTTGGGAGTTTGTGGCCTACTGTGGATGTCAGCAAACCTGGTGTTGCATGAGTCAATGGTGCTTCCCCTTCCAATTCCTCTCCAACCACAAGTGGTGTGCCTAACCTGTGAAGCTTTAACATAGAAGTACATTAGCTTCCATCATACAACATGGAAGGTACATACCAAGCAAAACAATTTAGTAAGTCTAACAGTTGGCTACTTTCTGCAGGAAAATGTGCGCGATGGCTTACTCCTTGGAGGGACACTCTTCAACATGACATGGGTGGCAATTTTCCTCTTGACAAAAGGTTAGTACTGTATGAGTTCATTTAAATAAATTCAATATCAGTTAACATAGGGATTCTATGATAATTGTGATTAATTAAAATCTATGTGCAATCAATAGCCTATAGATAACCATAACCTTATGCATGCAGCCATTGCCAGGTTCTTACTTCAGAGCAATTTTCAACTTTTTCACAGGAGTACGGGGGATTTTAACATCAAAAAATAAGGACAACAACAATTAGTTGTGTGACATGAAATTTCAAACCGAGCAGGTCTATGTGAGTCTGTTTTTCATTATTTCAGATCAGTAGGGAAACCATTTTCATTTACATGACCGTAATTTCACATAAGCCAAGTTATTTTCCAGTTTATTGCATTGTAAAATACCATTGACGCAGCTGGGGGTGAAATTCAACTCCATCGGGAACATATAATTGGCACTGAAGACTGGTCATCCACTATACAACCTGCCTGAGATTCCTTTGCGGTGGTTTCATCTGGCCATCCATGTTTCACATCTGGTGACTGTCACTGAACTTTACCCCACTAAGTTAAAGTAGAGTTTAAGGAACATACTTGTCATCATTTCTTTTTTTTTGGAGACAAGTGCACAATTCATTTCTACACTCATCCTAAACTCATTGACGTAAAATTATTCTTAGATTTCTAATCAGTTCATTAACAAAGCAAGAAATATATAACAATTTGAAACTGTTTTATATTAAACCTTGGTGGTGGAGCTTTTTACACACTACCCTTCCAGGACTTAAGCCCAACATCAGATTACACCAAGTGGATGAAAGTTTGATCTCTTCTTTGGTTATATGTGTGCAGAGATCTTTCTCTAATTGTGTGCAGTAAAACATTACAAACTTAAAACATATGCCATGATTTTGAAGATGAGCTGACGTCTATCTAAAACTTTCCAATGCATTTATGTTAAATTAATTTTTGTCAAATGAAAATAGTCACTGCCTAGGCAAGATATTGAGCCATGCAGCACTCATTTCTAGGCACTAATGTAACATCCTAAATATGAAACTTGATCAGCAAGAGGGTCAATGTAATATGGAGGTGCATCACTTTCTACACTGTAAAGACTAGAAAGTTGGCAAGTAATGGCCACAGCAGAAATAAGAATTATCCTTTTTATATATGCAACTAATTGGCTGCAATGCTCAGCAAAACAAGGTCAACAGGCAGCTAAAAGGCACATCCTGCTGAAACCATCAAGATAAGTTTTAAGTAAAATTCTAGAAATCCTTATCAGATCAGGCAGCATCAGTGAAGAGAAAAGTAGAGGTAACATTTCCTTCCTAGTTTTCTCTCACAGATGCTAGCTGTTATTTTCATTTTCTGTTTTCATTTCAGATTTCCAGCATCTGCAGTGGTTTGCTTTTATAGTAAAGTTTTTTTTTTAAAAATAGACTCGCCTGAATGTGAAGACTGAAGGGATGGGGTTGCTCCTCCTGACACACATTCAAAAAACAATGGTTCTTCCTGGGATTGGACCTCACTAACCTTAACCTACACCAGAGGTGCAATACCCTACCCCAATCACTGTTAGATAGATTCAAGTTTTAGCTTGGAAAAGTAATAAAATAGCTAGCAAATAAAATTACTCAACTAGCCCATAATATTCAATGCCCTGTCAGATAAATTTTTAATCTATAAATTTTTGTTTTTTAAATGATTGTTCCACAGCCAGAACTGAAAAGCCTACACAGGCTTCCATCAAGGACAAAAAAAATCAACACCCAGAATTAACTGACCATGCTAAGGACTATTTTGTTTGACATTTTAATCAGTTTTGTTAACAATAGCAGATAATGTCAAATAAATTCCACAATATTAGGAAATCAAAAATTCTCCCTCATAATTTTATTAACTGAATCAATCTACAAAGTAGGCAACAAATCTGTCAAATTGCAGTTAGTTGATTCACAATAACTTCTTCTTTGCACTGCTTGAAATTGTGTTTGACTTAAAAGGACTGAGTCATTGAACAGTAAACACCATCTTATTTGTAAATAGTTACACTGTGAAGTGGTAAACATTTGTTTTCCTTCTCTATCCTGGTTTGTTCCTCGCTCTGGCAGTTCTGTCCCTTGCTGGGAAGCCTTGTTGCAGATGTCTACACAATTCCAGCTGCTGCACACTCTACACAGCAATAGGTAGGAACTCAGGCTGAAAAGCCAAACGACAACGTAGAGGAATTGCAGAGTTCCCTGTTCGAGCTCCAGTTGAAATTGGCCAACTTTGTGTGTATGTGGGGCCAAACCTAGCATAATTGCACAATATAGTTCAGTGAAACAGCAAACAATGCATTATCTATCAAGCTATTGGAGGAATCTGTGCCATCGGATTATTGGATTTTGTAAAATAAAATTAATCATTAAAAATGATCATGACTTTTGTTTTTTGTTTGCTTGTCCATGGTTTCATTCTATTTAACTCAATGTTTGACTGACAAATTTTTGCGACTGTACAATTTTTCTGAGAGAAACCAGAAATCTGTGATAAACACCCACATGTAGAATATATTACACATTTTTGCACCAAACAACTTTGGCCTCCTAGATGTTCTGACCAGCTCCTACTTACAGCCCATAAATCTCCTATATTTCCCTGGCTGACTGAGATCTGTTTTATAAGATCAAAAAAAATTGTTATTCTACAATCTTTGTGCAGTTCCACCAAAACAACAGCTGTCTTAAGAGTAATACTTTAAAGTAATTTATAACCTGACTATCATGCAAAGCAATGATTTATATCATTCTTGGTGAATTTTATTCGCATGGCAAATGCATTCCTGTCCTCTCCTTGGATCACTGCCTTGACGTGGGGCTTGGCTGCTCTGGTGATATGTTGAGCGATGTCATCAGGGGCTTTTTGTTCTTGATAGTGCTACCCATGGTGGCAAGAGCATGGTCAGGTGGGCATTGTGGGAAAGCTGTCTTTGGTTAGGCCATTTTTGGAATACTGTGATAAATTCTGGTCGCCTTGCTATAGGAAGGATGTGATGAATCACTAAGAGTTCAGAAAAGATTTACAAGGATGTAGCCAGGGCTGGGGGCTTTGAGATATGGGGAGAGTGTGAATAGGCTGGGGCTGTTTTCTGTGGAGCGTCGGAGGCTGAGGGGTGACCTTATAGAGGTTTATAAAATCATGAGGGGCATGGATAGGGTGAATAGCCAAGATCTATAGGGGAGTCCAAAACTAGAGGGCATTAGTTTAAGGTAAGAGGAGAAAGATTTTAGAAGGACCTAAGGGGCAACTTTTTCATGCAGAGGGTGGTGCTTGTATGGAATGAGCTGCCAGAGGAAGTGACGAGCTGAAAAGCGCAGCAGCTCAGGCAGCATCCAAGGAGCAGGAGAATCGACGTTTCGGGCAATTTTTCTCGAGGAAGTGATGGAGGCTAGTACAATTATGACATTTAAAGGGCATCTGGCTGGGTGAATGAATAGGAAGTGTTCAAAATGCTGGCATATGGGACTAGATTTATTTAGGATGCGAGGTCGGCTTGGAGGAACTGGACCAAAGAGTCTGCTTCGATGTTGTACATCTCTGTGACTCTATGTCAGACATAGTATGGCTCAAAAAGTCCTTCATAGCAGAACAGGCCAAGAAAGACCGTCCATCTCAGCAGCTGCAAAGTTGGAAGAAAGCCATAACAGTGGTGTGGTCTCGGTCATTGTGGTTGACATGTCACAGAAATCGGACCAAACTATCAAGACCATCTAGACAATAGCCCTGCACCAAGTTTCCCACAGGATACAAACTCCACATTTTAGAACAAATTCCACTGAAGGTTCATTGAGCAAATAATGTTAATTTCTGTTATAGTGTGATTCATATTCCAGAAAAGCAATCATAGCATAGGGTCCCAGGGATCCCAAAGGACATAAATCGTTATTTAAGTCTTCATGTTTCTAGTTAAAAATAAGAGTTTTCTTATTAATGTACTCTAGCTATGATACTGTTTCCGTATTGCATTGGACTCAACATTTGCAGTATAATAAACTTCCACTCTCTATGTCGATTACTGAGACGATAATTAATGCCGAGTTGGTTGCCAAGGTATAAATCCATGTCTCAAGGCACTGAGGCTTCCATTTATGAAAATAAGGCATATCAACCAGGAGATTCCATGTGTTGCATTTCGAGTAGAAATTGGTTTAGGGCATTTTGGCTTTTATTGATCATAAATAAGGCAGAGTTTGAATAAACCAGTGTTCTCATTGCTTATTATTCCCATTACTATAACGCAGTGCCTTTGACGGGCACGCATGCAAATGTGGTATTCAGATGAGAAGGGCTCTCTTCATGATGAAATAGTCCAGCAACCCTTGAAGGATTGACACCGAGATATAATACTGAGTGCCCGCAGAATATGTGGAGGCATATCAGACAATAGTACTTTCAGGGGAGAGAAGGAGAAACTAGAAAATGAAAGCAAATAGATCAGGTACTGATTATGTTGTTCTACATAGTAAATCACCAAAAGTTATTTCTTGAAGTAATATGGAAGAATTTCACAATTTTTCTACACAGTAAGAGGTTTTCAACAGAACATTTTCAGTCATATTATACAACTCTCTTTTGTATCTGTCCTCCTGTGGAACCCAAGGCCCATTAAAGACTAAGAATAGCCTGTAATTTTTTATATTTGACAGTGCTAATAGAACCTTTACTGCACAACTTTATTTCAGGGAGACTTCAAAGAACTCATGTGTGCCCCATGATCTTTTAAATCTGTTCAACAGCTGAATGCTTGAAAATATTTATTACGCAAGCAGGAAACCTCCTTCAGTGACAAGTCAAAAAGATCCTTAACTTAAGATTAAGCAATGATGCCTTTTATGATAAATGAAAGGCAGAAGGCCAAAGCTGAAAGCTGAAATGTGCAAGTTCTGCTATCATGGTTAGCTGTTGAAAACAAAAAGAAACATGCTCGAAGATGAAGATTCAGGTCATGTCTGATGAATTGGAAACAAAGCACATTTTTGTCTGTGATTGAAATCTTTATTGATGAGAAACTAAGCTATAACCTCTTTCCAGATTGAAAAATATACTTATTTCCCTTCACCTTTAACCTTGTTAATTTGCTTGTAGAATTTTCTTATTGACCCATTTAAAATCAGTGCCACATTTTCCTCATAGCTAAGACATGAGACTATGAGTGTTTTGAAACCCTATCTTGCTTCTATGCATCAGTCTCAATCCACACCACTGCTGTTAAAATGTGTTTAAGACACACAAAGTGCCAAAAAAGGCATTGATAAGACTAATTGTATATTAACCCTTTCCCAACTGCCTCTTCTGACATGAGGTTTGTTCCTATTTCAGTCTTTTGTACCTATTTCAGTCTTGTGATGGCCAGTTTGGTGTTTCTACCCCTCACTGTAGTTTGCCAACTATTGGGAGAGTACTCCTGTTTTGTCATCTAGATGTTTAGATTAGCACATTGTTTTAGCCATTTTATAGACTCATGTTTTGTGTTAACATAAGATGCTTGATGCCAGAAATAATGGGTGACCCAGGGGCTAACATAAGTGAGGAAATTAAGGTAATTAATATTACCAGAGAAAAAGTGCTAGGGTAACTCAAAGAAGTGAAATCTGACAACTCCCTAGGCCTACATCTTTGGGTTTTAAAAGAGACAGCTGCAAAGATAGTGATTGTACTGGATATGATTTTCCAAAATTTCCTCGACTCTGGAACGATCCAACAGATTTAGAAGTTCACAAATATAAGACTGTGATTCAAAAAGGAGACAGGGAGAAAACAAACGAGTTAGACTGACTTCAGTCATCAGGAAAGTGCTGGAATCTATTATTAAAGAAAGTCTCAGCAATGCATTGAGAAAAATATAGTCGAACCGTGGTGCTGGAAAAGCGCAGCAGGTCAGGCAGCATCCGAGGATCAGGAGAATTGACGTTTTGGGCATAAGCCTTTCATTACAGATGGGGTTTTGGCCCGAGGCAGCTGAGAGATAAATGGGAGGGAGTTGGGGCTGGGGGTGATAGGTGAGAGTGCAAAAGGTAGATGGAAAACATAGTATGATTACAATAAATTGACAATGCTTTATGAAAGTCAATTATTATTTAACAAATGTACTGGAGATTTTTTGAAGATGCAACTAGTAGAGTAGACAAAGGGGAACCATCAGATGTAGTATGCTTAGATTTTCAAAAGGAATTCAGTAAGATGACACTAAAAAGGCTACTTTGGGCTCGCAGCAGCCCAGAGGGCATAGGCTTACAGTGAGAGGGCAAAGATTTAAAAGGGACCTAAGAGGCAACTTTTTTATGCAGAGGGTGGTGTGTGTATGGAATGAGCTGTCATAGAAAGTGGTGGAGGTTGGTACAATTGCAACATTTAAAAGACATCAGGATGGGTATATAAAAAGGAAAGGGTTTAAGGTTTAGAGGGATATGGGCCAAGTGCTGGCAAACAAGACTAGATTAATTTAGGATATCTGGTCTGTATGGACAAGTTGGACCAAAGAGTCTGCTTCTATGCTGTTCATCTCTATGATTCTACACTAGATAAGAGCTCATGATAACAGGAAACAGTGAGTAGGTATTTTTTCAAGTTGTAAACAGTGAGTAGTGTAGTGTTGTAAGAGTCAGTGCTGGGGCCCCAGCTTTTTCTAATCTATATAAATAACACAGATGAAGAAATAGAAAGTAAAATTGTTTGTCACTGTACAAAGCCAGACAAAGTAGAAGATCACAGGAACACACAAAGGGGCTACAAAGAGATAGAGAAAGATTAAGTGAGTGGACAATCAGGAAAGGATGAAATATTATATTGGAAGTTTGAGGTTGTTCACCTTGCTCAGACAATAGACTAGTAAATTCTCTTTTAAAAAGCATGAAACTTATAATAATTGATGTTCAGAGAAACCTTAAGTGTATTCATACAATGAATATAAAAAGTTTGCATGCAAGGAGCAAGCAATGCCACAAATAGTATTTTGGCCTTGATTACTAAACTATCAGAGTACAGGATTAAATTGGTTTTGCTCTAATTCTACAGAGCTTTGGTGAGGCTGCACCAGGAATACTATGTGCAGTATTAAGAACTTACAATCAGTGTGTACCTTTTTAGTGTCTAGAATAAAAGAAGGATATATTTGTTTTGGAAGCAGTACAGTGGAGTGTCTGATGATGGGAGGCAGTGTAAGTTTAGTTTATATTCACTGGAGTTTGGAAGGATGATTGTGATCTCATTAAAACATTCAAAACTGTGAAAGGGATTGAGAGGATAGAAAATGGAAAGTTGCTTCCCTTGACTGTGGAATTTAGAACATGTGGTCACAGTCTAAGGATCAAGCAATAATCATTTAAAAATGAGATGAAGAGAAATTTCTTCACTCAAATAGTTGTGCACCTTCATAATTTGCTTTCTTAGAAGTTTGAGGATGTGTTATCATTGAATATATCTAAGGTTGAAAGAAACAGAGTTTTGATCTTAAGGAAATCAAGAATTATGGAGTTGAGGCAGAAATCTTGAGCATATTGAATAGAGGAGCCAGCTTCAGGGTCTTTATGGTTTACTTCTGCTCTTTTTCCTGGCCTTCTCATGTTCTCTTTGGAGACATGAAGCAATTCTACAGATTACTTTGAAAAAAGGCAGTTGTTGAAGTTTCTTTACAAAAACAAGTATTTATTTTTCTCTATGCAAACTTATTGCCCTTTAAACATATTTGTCCAACTTAACTGTCATGATTATATTACATCTCAGTCACCATTGCGAAGCTGGAATAGTCCAATATTTGGTTTCCAAAATCTTATATTTTCAGGTTAGATTATGCATTTCTTAACAAAGCATGAACTGTCTCAGCCAACAGTTTAAACCCTATCACCAGAGATATATACAAAGCTGAATTTTTCAATACACCCCTTCAGATTAAATTCTCAGAAGCTTCCTTTCTGCTCCACAGCTGCCCTGTGTCACCTAAAGTTTAGATTCACTGCCTGGCACCGCACTTAGATTAAAACATTTGTAAAGAATTTAAATTGTTTACATGTCTGGGCATTTACAGGTTTTTGCTGCCTTGCTGAGGATAAAAAAGCAATATAATATGTTTTCTCAATTTGCCTGCACAGATTCTAAGCACTGTGTCTGGATTATATCTCTGGCTCGCAATATTGCCACATGATCTGATTTGAAACAGATACTTCATGGCCTTGGGTTATAGGCAGGTGTCTTCCTTTCTATGAAAACTGGCTCTGTAGCATTGATCTGGTTATTAAACATTGGCTGACTCTCTGGTGGTTCAGTTCATTCAATCTATAGCATAGTGCAAAAAGAGGTGATATCCAGAACGGCGCCTCACTCACACCTTACACTGAGTTAACTGACCTCCATTGTCTTGTCAAAAAAAAGCAGCAGGGGCACCAATTTGAGGAGTTGAAAATAATTATACATAGTTCCAACAATGACCTTTACTCGAAATTGTATATGTATAGATATTGGGCTGAATCTTGCTGAGATATCAGATGCTTGCTGCTAGCTGGAGAGTTTATGAGAGAACCATGATGCCTCTTTTCAGAAAGGCCTGCCAAATCTCAAACCAATTAGGCCAGTGGCATAGCCACCAGTGGCCCTTTCCCTGGAAACAAGACCACAGGGGTGGAGATCTTTCCTCACGATGTTAAAAATCACACAACACCAGGTTAACCTGGTGTTGTGTGATTTTTAACTTTGTACACCCCAGTCCAACACCGGCATCTCCAAATCATTTCCTCACGATAGCTGCTACACAGATCAGAGGCTCCTAACAGTGCTCTGTAGTGCCACTGGGAGATGGTGGCTGCTGTGAGAAGGGCAGGCACCAGAGCCAAAGGCTCACAAAGTGACCTCGACCACAGATAAGAAATATAGAAGGTGGGGTTGGGAGGTGAAATAACTCTTCAGAGGCCGGCATACTATCATCAATCACCCTTTACTTATAAACGCATAGCCTCTCACAGAGTCAGGTATCTAGGGGCCCAATATCCCTGGCATTCATCCTTTCATGTCAGCCAAGTCTCCCTGATTGGATCACATTAACTGCCTGAATCAGGAAACTTGTATTCTAAGAGATGCAGCTGGCTGACCTCCTTGCAATCTCTATGGGGTTGGGGGGTGTTTCACAAGTTGGATTCAAGTGGAAAAGAGTGCCGGGGGTCAGCAGGAAGGAGGGCTTTGGGGTTCTAAGTGGTATCCAATTATCCCCAAATCCATCAATCAGAGTGCCTTTGATCAAGGAACTTCCCTCTCAACGGATGTGAAAGAATGGCTGTACAGTTTCAGCTGTCATGTGTGCCAGATGGTGATGGACCCAGCTGCAACTGCATTAATACAGGTGGCAGCGGGATAAGGACCTTAAATGGTCATTAATTAGCCATTCGAGTCTCATTCACTGGCAAGGCATGAAGGTCAATTGTGGGTCTCCCAACTCAGCGCCTAACTTTGGTGAAGGCAGGAAAGTGGAAGGGTTCAGGTCTCCCTCCACTCCACTGATTAAATCCCCTTTGTGCCTCCCAGCTCATTACTGACAAGAGCAGAAGATGGCATCCACCAGATGAAGTTGGAATTAGTTTCCTATCTAGGTCTGCATGTGCAGAAAAGCCTTTTGAACAAAAGGATATCTTGCACCAGTAGCATTCCAACCTGAGGCAGAAAACTGAAGAGGGAAAATGTGTATTTAAACATTAGTAAAAAGTTGGTTCATATTTAAACTGATCCTGACATTTTTTTCCACATCTTGTTTGCTTAAAGACTTCTATTTGGACATGTTCACTTTTTCATTAAAATTTAATAGCATTGTATGGATGTTTGATTTAAGGTCCTTCAGTGACTGCTTAACTGAGTTAACTCTCCCCCCTCAACATCCTAAACATAAAGCACAATTTTTGGCAAAATGACAAACTGAACTCCAAATGACTGAATGCCGCAAATACATTTGCTGACTGTTATAAATAAAGCAATCAGATGTTTATAAAATACTTTGTCACCTATTTCCACAAAATAAAAGAGTTTCAAAGTTCTATTTAAGTCTTATCATGCCTTCAACAAGCTGTATTTTATAATCTTTCTTTAAACAGATTTAAATGCTTTGAAACAAAGGGAATCACTGTCCCCAAAGTAGGCATAAACATAGAATGTTAAGGAAAAATATGAAAGAAAACTTGAACTGTTACAGGTTTATGTGAAACCAGTTGGCCTAAAAGGTTTTCATTCTTGCAGTAAGACACATCTGGCTTTCATTGCTATGATTACTCAGAGTGGAACAATATGTTGCATATTGGTTTTTCTATCCATATCAGGAAAAACTATTATAAGATCTTGGAAACATTAGACATTCTCCAAGATGCTATCGAACAGATTCAAATTGCAGTGAGCTGGCAAGCTCCATTGTCAATGACACAGTGCAATCAGAATATTTTTGATGAAAACCAAATGCTTTACACCAGTGTCTAAACAGCTCACCCCATTCAAGCAGTTTTGTAATGTTACTAAACCCAGGAAATTAAATTAATCAATACTGTCTGACACATGGCTATAAATTTTAAACATTTGACAAGACTCTGTATCCTAGAATACAGAAATGACATTAACTTTTATGGTTGTGCCTAATGCACTATTTGGTTTGGGTTAAATGCAGGTAAGCCACTGCTTGACTAAGGCAATGGACACTCTGCCAAATAAGAACATAAAAGCACAATAGGCATGAAAGTAGATCATTTAGTGCCTGGAGTTTGTTCCTCTATTCAATTGAATTGCGGCTGATCCCCCATAAATGACAACCTCCAGTTTGTCAATCAAAAATCTCACTCGCTCAGCCTTGACATATTCAATAGCCAGCTTCCACTACTAACTGCAGATGGGAATCCCAAATGCTACTCATCCTCTGAGAGAAGAAATTGGTCCTTATCTCCATCGTAAAGGGGACATGCCTTATTTTGAAATGGTACTACCTAATTCTCTATTCCCCACAAGGGGTAGCTCCCTTCAGCATCTCCCTTGCCAAGCCTGGGCTGAATCTTATATGTTTCCAAAGGATCAAAGCTCATTTTGTTAAACTCCAATGAGGTTGGTTCAACCTGCCTGACCTCTTTTCAGAAGACAAACCACCTCTTACCTGGGATCAGCCTCATGAATCTTCTCAGAATTCTGCTTCCAAAGCAAATATGTTCCGACCTAAATAATATGTGCAAAATTGCACATAGTATTCCAGGTATGGTTTTATCAATGCCCTATCCAGTTGTAGCAAGACCTCCTTATCTTTCGCTCCCCTTGCAATAAAGACTAAAATTGCATTTGCCTTCCTTGCTGACTTGTTTGTGACTTGTGTACAAGGACACCCAATACTTCTGTACTCCAGCATTTTTCAATTCGTTCCCATTTTAAAATGCAGTGAGAGAGTCATACTATGTCCCCAATTTGTGCCTGACTTCCGTGTGGTGTGATGAGTGTCATGGTTACTATGCTGGCTATCAGTTAGATTTGGTGAGGCCTAGGGACAGGTGGCCATGGAGGGCACAGGGTTGGTGTAGACGCAGTGATCTGCTGGGTATTCTGAGTGGCTCTTAACAGTGCTATTGTGACAGGACATAGTTTTGGTGAAGACAGGAATGTTAGCCAACTGTTAACTGCTGTTTTTATTTGGAGGCTGAACTATCAATAGTTCTGATTTATTTCTTTGGACTTGGAGTTGCCAAATGACTTTTAATATTTGTAATGATAGTTCTCTTTATGTATTTGCAGGTATATATGGTACCAGTGGGATGAAGATTCACAGAACTGGAATCTTTATTTCTTCATTGTACTCTTCCTGCATTACAAATAATATTCTGTTTTTCTACTCTTCTCTTGATATATTCCAACAATATACTCCATCAACCAAATTTTTACATACTGAATGAATGTTTCCACTGTCCTTCCTTGATGGCTCAACTGGTCCCACACCATCTAGAATGATTCTATCCTAAATAGAAGGGGTTGTCTGAGTTTGCTAATTACATCCTGGCAGCATTATAATTAATCTCAGCACCCATGAGTATATCAGATGAGGATAGAATTTGACTGTCAACAGCTATGTAGCCTGCCAAATCTCACTGTCAGGGTCACATATGAAGAATGTCCACTTGGATAGGATCCCAGAGAACTGTTAGTGCACATATAACCCTACACCAGTACCAATCAATCACAGGAGTAGAGCCAAGAATAAAGCATCTGCAACCACTCTCATCTGATTGAACAATTGTCGAGCCCATTTTTGCAGAGATTCTGCTGTAAAGTTTGAAGGTTTCTTCAAACCAAGGACATGCAACAGGTTTAGCCAAGTTCTTCTGATATATCTACAATATAGACATCTATCCAGCAATGTGGAAAGTTATTCAGGTTTCTCTGCTCTGTTCAAAGCATTACTAATCCATCCTAGCAATTATCGTTGTTATGACTGAGATTGGAAGAGGGGTGCAATGTCTTTCTTTAGTCCCACTACTTCACTTACATTTTACCATGTAACTGAAATGAACAATTATATATTTCATATATATTAGATTTAGAATTAAAAGATTTGTCAACCAGTTTCCTGTAATAAATAACAAATTAAGTGATTTATTGTGAAAACAGGACTTCTTCAGTAAAGGTGTAAAGCTAATTAACGCAGAGTTTGAAATGTTACAATTTAAATGCTTACCCTTCTAAACATCCCACACAGACATATAAATACACACAGGTAACTAAGAAAGTAAAGATTTTTCTCTACTCAGAATAACTTTGAGGAAAAACACATGTAGTGAAATAATCATTAAGAGAAGAAGGATAAAGTATGAAATTTTCATGAAGGTTTTCAGTCAACATCCTGACATGTAATAAAAACACAACATAGATGTCATTGACACAGTTTGTTCACATGCAGATCATGAAGAATGATCAAGTGCAACTCGTTCAGTGGATGTGAAAGGATGAGCTGGGTCATTTCCCTTGCTGCTAGCAGGCTGTAACCCCAGATAAACTCCAAACAATATCCAGAACAAAATTATAAACCCCAGGAAAGTAACTTCCAATAAATCCAGCAGTTCCACAGGCTTGACTATTTAATTAGCCTGAACCATGTCATTCCTAATAACAAAGTCTTTAACAAAGTCCAAATGTGGTTTTAGTGACCCCTTTTGAAAAATAACAGTTTCAGGATTCCAAATGCACTTGTGTCCATAATCCATTAACATGGATCCTCAAAAAAAATTAAAATGTCTTCATAAGTGGAGTAGAGTCACAATGGATGCAAAATGTTGACACAGTTTCTCTCTTCACACATGCTGCCAGACCTGCTGAGTTTCCCCAGCACTTTCTGTTTTTCTGTCTTCACAACCTCATCATTGCAGGCGGACTATCACACACATGATTGCTGAAGGGCCTCTTCCTACGCTGTGGAACTCTGTTACTCTATGGCAAAACTACTTTATTTTTAATTCTTTCTGATGAAAAACAAAGCTCTGATAATCCTGACAATTTTAATTTAGTTGCTTGTTTAATATACTTGTAAACCTTGAACTAAAAAATCTTCACGGATGTATGTCTATACAGTTGAAACTCATCATAATGAGAAGTTAAACTCTATTCTCAGTTATGGAGAAAATGAGGGCTGCAGGTGCTGGAGATCAGAGTCAAAAAGTGTGGCACTAGAAAAGCACAGCAGGTCAAGGAGCATCCCAGGGCTTGTGCCCGAAACATTGACTCGCCTGCTCCTTGGATGCTGCCTGACCTGGTGCGCTTTTCCAGCACCACACTTTTCGACTCTATTCTCAGAAATGGCAAATATGTTATATTTAAAGTTAGTTTTATCTCCTTTGAGAGGGTGCATGAGTTAATGGAGCGGCACAGTGGCTCAGCAGTTAGCACGGCTGCCTCACAGCACTTGGGTCCCAGGTTTGATTCTAGCCTCAGGCGACTGTGTAGAGTTTGCACATTGTCTGCGTGGGTTTCCTCCCACAGTCCAAAGATGTGCAGGTTAGGTGAATTGGCCATGCTAAGTTGCCCGTAGTGTTAGGTGCATTAGTCAGGTGTAAATGTATGGGAATGGGTCTGGATTGGTTGCTCTTCGAAGGGTCAGTGTGGATTTATTGGGCCGAATAGACTGTTTCAATTAAAAAAAAACTCATCTATTTTCAGATCGGGGGCTGACAGCATCTTTGTTCAAGAAAACTAAAATTCATCTTGTTTTAGATCATAAGACCTTATGATATATTTTCATAAATACTTCTGAAGCTACATAGGAGGACCCAGTTTGGTGTGATCTTTACATTGAGCAAATATTAAGTGGTACATACCCATTGCTCGTTTGATAGTGGTATAAAGCAAACATTACTTTGTTGACTGAGTTGATGTTGTCTGTGGCACATGCTGCTTTGATGGTCAGGCTTCATGATCATATATGCAATGAGCCTCCTCTGCATTTGAAGCACCTATCAATCCAAGGAGGGAAATGTCCAATAGCTCCTACTTGGAGCTCAGTCAATCCACTAACATTAAGGAGTCAAGCATCATCCAGAAGGAGGGCTACAAGAATCAGCAATTGGACTTGTCAAAACTTGTAAAGTACTGATCTTCTTCTTAACCCCACAAACCTCACTGAGAAAAATCTCTCTTCTTGAACATTTGCAGAACACTTTGGGGTTCTTTGAGGACATCTGACTTTACAGCCAACAACACTAGGTAAAGGGTAGGCAGTACCAGCTTCATCTTTCAATACCCGAAAATTGGGTCAGAGTCCTAGTGGCACCATGGAGCCCCAAATTGTGTTCTACAATGAAACATCTGCTGGTTTCTGCCAGCAACCTTGGCCACCTTTCTGAAGGACCCAGCCAAGATGACAGGACTGGGATTGTGGAGGATCAGCGAAAGGTGGGGGGACACTGGTGCTTAGCGCAGGAGATGGAAATTGGGCTCACAGAGTGTTAAGATGTATTAATGACTTCTGCGACCGCATTCTGGGGAAGGTTTTGGAAGAAGAAAATACACAACGCTGGATTAACACAGAGCTGTGTGGTAGATCAGTCAGCTTTTTGTTTAATTCGTTGATTGATTGCTGGCCAGGTCGTGTTTTATCCAAACTGATCATGCTTCTCCTATGTGAATATATACTGTACAAGGTTAGGACAACTAGTGTGTAGAATCTTTTATTTGTCAACTACATTGTGGTTTTCTCCACTTCGGGCTAATATGTTATGCACAGTATTACATTTTTTAATGTAGCATATTATAGTGAGAACTGAATTCTGGTGTTTTTAATCCTGCAATTGTGTTTGTATGTTTATTAATCACAGAAGGACGTGAAGTGTATTTTTGTTGTTATAATGACAAAGGAATAACGGAAAGGTTGTGGTATGTTTGGACCTGGTACTTCTTAAAGAAACATAAAACAGAAAGCCAGATTCACCTCCATCCAAGGCCCCAAAGGAGCCTTCCACATCCATCAAAGTTTCATCTGCACATCCACCAATGCCATTTATTGTATCTGTTGCACCCGATGCGGTCTCCTCTACACTGGGGAGACTGGATGCCTCCTCGCAGAGCGCTTTAGGGAACATCTCTGGGACACCCGCACCAGTCAACTCCACCACCCCGTGGTCCAACATTTCAACTCCCCCTCCCACTCTGCCAAGGAAATGCAGATTGTACAGTGGTAATAACAGCATTTTGTCTGGTAAATTGTTGTATTTGCTACTTCTACCTGTGTGAAACTGATAGTAGCATTTGCATCGCGTGTATGTGCAGATTAGTATGGAAATCTGAAAGTTGCTATTAGTTACACTGTCAATCAAGGTTAGCGTTGAAGTATCTACAGGCCTTTACCAAATAGAAAACATTAAATTAATGAGTATTTGTTCATTTAAATTACTAGTCTTAGTGTAAAAACCCTTGAAAATTTATGTCTTATTAAATAACATTTAAGTAGGTTTTTATTTAACAGCATTCTAGGTTCATAGGTACTCTTAAAGAGCCTAATTGGCCATTAAAGATTAATGTATATTTGTGGATTGTCAAATTTCTCCCTAATAATAAAAAAATCACACATTACAGTGATATTTGAAGCTTGTTTAGAAGGTGTTTGCAACCTTTACCACGAATTAAAGTCGAGTAATGAGTGCATTTCACTACCTGTCTTGCTGTCTTTGAGAATAGTTCAACGTGATTAGCTAGTAATTGTTGTTTTATGACTTCACTGCTGCTGGGCACCCAGAGACTCTGTGTTGAAAAATGTGGTGCTGGAAAAACACAGCAGGCTCGGCAGCATCTGAGGAGCAGGAGAATTGACGTTTCGAGCATAAGCCCTTCTTCAGGAATGTGGCTGGTGTGCCAAGCGGGCTGAGATAAAAGGTAGGGGGGGACGGAATTTGGGGGAGGGGGGCTAGGAATACAATAGGTGGAAGGAGGTGGGGGTAAGGGTGATAGGCCGGAGAGGGGGTGGGGGCGGAGAGGTCGGGAATAAGATTGCAGGTCAAGAGGGCGGTGCTGAATCTGGGGGTTGGGACTGAGATAAGGTGGGGGAAGAGGAAATGAGGAAGCTGGAGAAATCTATATTTATCCCGTGTGGTTGGAGGATTCCTAGACGGAAGATGAGGCACTCTTCCTCCAGGCGTCATGTGGTCAGGTTCTGGCAATGGAGGAGGCCAAGGACCTGCATGTCCTTGGCAGAGTGGGAGGGGAGTTAAAGTATTCAGCCACGGGGCAGTTGGGTTGGTTAGTGCAAGTGTACCAGAGGTGTTCCCTGAAACGTTCCGCAAGTAGGCAGCCTGTCTCCCAGTGTAGAGGAGACACATCGGGTGCAGCGGATACAGTAATTGATGTGTGTGGAGGTGCAGGTGAATTTTGACGGATATGGAAGGATCCATTGGGGCCTTGGAGGGAAGTGAGGGGGGAGGTGTGGGTGCAAATTTTGCATTTCTTGCGGTTGCAGGGGAAGGTGCCGGGAGTGGAGGTTGGGTTGGTGGGGGATGTGTATCTGAAAAGGGAGTCATGGAGGGAGTGGTCTCTCCGGAACGCTGATAGGAGTGGGGAGGGAAATGTATCCCTGGTGCTGGGGTCTGTTTGGAGGTGGCGGAAATGACGAAGGATGATACAATGTATCCGGAGGTTGGTGGGGTGGAAGGTGAGGACCAGTGGGGTTCTGTCCTGGTGGCAATTGGAGGGGCGGGGTTCAAGGGCGTAGGTGCGGGAAGTGGAGGAGATGCGGTGGAGGGCAACGTCGACAACGTCGGAGGGAAGTTGCGGTCTTTGAAAAAGGAGGCCATCTGGGTTGTTCGGTATTGGAATTGGTCCTCCTGTCAGGGGCGAAGGAATTGGGAATATGGGATGGTGTTTTTACAGGGGGCAGGGTGGAAGGAGGTGTAATCTAGGTAGCTGTGGGATTCGGTCGGTTTGTAGTAAATGTCCGTGTTGAGTCGGTCGCCCGAGATAGAAATGGAGAGGTCTAGGAAGGGGAGGGAGGAGTCTGAGATGGTCCAGGTAACTTTGAGGTGAGGGTGAAAGGTGTTAGTAAAGTGGATGAACTGTTCAACCTCCTCGTGGGAGCACGAGGTCGCACCGATACAGTCATCGATGTAGCGGAGGAAAAGTGGGGGGTGGTGCCAGTGTAGCTGCGAAAGATGGACTGTTCCACATATCCGATGAAGAGGCAGGCATAGCTGGGGCCCATGTGGGTGCCCATGGCTACTCCTTTGGTTTGGAGGAACTGGGAGGATTGGAAGGAGAAGTTGTTAAGAGTGAGGACCAGTTCAGTCAGTCGAAGAAGGGTGTCAGTGGAAGGGTACCCAGACACTCTGTAATCTGTACCAGATTTAAAGTGATGTTGGGAAAGGATAGGGTAATCCATGTCACAGAACTCATTAGATCTTGGTACACAACTTTCTTCAATGCAAATGTGAAATTCTGACCACAGTAATTATTTCAAAAATCAAAGCACTTGATCTCAAAGGAATGCTTATGCAACGTTGGAATGATAGCTGAAGGATAGAGTGCTAAGTATGAGGTATGGGGAGAAAAGCATGGCTCTCCGATTAGTAAAATCCAGCTAGTGATGACTCCCAGGGATTTGTGTTAGAATGTCTGTTGTTCCCCATATACGTAAATTATTTGGGTGTGTGTAAATGAAAAAAACAGGAAACTTTGTTTAGGTATTGAGACCAGAGCATGACAATGTGAGTGAGAATGAAAGAGGACAGAGGAAATTTAGGGCTGTGAGCAAACATATGGAAAAATGCTAGTCAATGTGCAGAAACATGATGTAGCATAACTTAGGGATTAAAAAATACCCATGAAATGTATGCCCTGAGAAGCAGAATCTTAACTTTATTATCTGCTGGTGTCTCTTCTTTATATTCCATATGGTCTTTTCAACCTCCATTGTTACTTCCCTGATAATATCTTCCATGTTCCTCATGTTATTCCAAATCTAGTTAAAGCCCTAATTTATTTTATTTTCAGTGTTTTCTTTAATCATAACAACAATTTTTCATCTCACTGAGACATGTCAAAGATGAAATGCATTTTAATGAATATAGATGCCAGGAAAAGAAGAAAATAAAGTCTGTAGCAAACAGGAGATGTTCAATTAGATAGGTAATGATGATGTAAGACAGGTAATACTGGGAAAATAAGAGAAACCAAAAAGGGAATAAAAACCAAAAATGTTGCCATTTATCAACAGTTCAGGCAGGATCCATGGATCTTGACATTCCAGGTTAGTGGCCCTGATTCAGAAATTGAAGACTGCAGAGATTTACATTTTTAACTCTGTCAGAGAAAAGAGCGAAACTTCTTTAAGGTTGGAATTTCTAGAAGAAAATTGACAGCAAATTAACCAATTACGCAAACGCAAAATATTGTGGATATTAAAAATCTGTATTAAGCAGCACAAATGGTGGAAAAGTGTAGCCTGTCAGACAACACCTTGGGAGGGAAAAATTAATGGGCTTGATTAAACACAGACAGCAGGGGTCCTGTCATTGGGCCGAAAGCATGAGAAGCATCCCTTCTTCAGAAGTCAGTGGTGTTCTCTAAGATATTGGTTCTGAAGGGGTTAATGTTCATGTTACCTTAACTCTACCCTTTCTACTGATGTCACACAGTCTGTGGAAGGAGACAAGGGATCAGATGTCCCTGTACCAGCTTGCTACAGTTTGGTAATTATGCTTTGCTAAGTAAAGTTGTACTTGTGACCATGCAATAAGCCATATTTTTAAGTGCTTCCTCCATAGATACCCTATGATGGTGTATCCTATACCACTGATCACTGAAATGCCTAAGGTAAAGACAAAGGAGGGTTGGTGTCACCAAGCAACTTTAAGCAACCCTTATTTAGTAGCACATACTAGTAGAGGTGACAAATACTACATTTGATCTACCAGGAATAATCATTTGGGAAAATACATAGGCATACCTTGTCAGTGCCACTCAACAAATTGATAGTTGCCTGCCCTAAAGAGTTGTCAGACAATCAGAAAGCCTGATGCTTGGCAGCGCAAGATGGGGTAGTGGCCATTGCTACAACAGGCTAACAGCTGACAAAAGAGAACAAGGCCCATTTTTGTACCCTTGAGTTACTCTGCGCCAGACAGTCATTCACTCCTATCCCTGCCAATGGCAAGAAGGAATGTGTATCAGAAGATCTTTAATCCGGACAATAAAAAGCTTGAGATGTAACCAGTTTCAATCTGGGTTCATGCCCAAAGGAGATGTAAATGACCACAGTAGGACAGCAGAGTAGTAAGTAAGCATTGAAAATCTGGGAAAATGGAGAGACTGTCTCTCAATTAGGAATATAGTGGAAGAAAACCAGGTATGTCCCAATGGCACAGACCATCCTGTCAACTATAAAATATTCCCATGCCAAACAACAGCACAGACTTCCCAGAAGCCAATAATAACCATGTGCATATTCTACAAAACTAGCTCCTGCTGTGAGAGACAAAATGGGAGTGTTGGTTGTTGCTAGAAATGATTAATGCCAATGTTAATCCCAAAACGCTGTACCATGTTTAGTGGAAAGATGTGGTGTCGTTTCTTGATCTGGTATTAAGCTTCATTGGAATAATACTGGCAAGGATAGAGAGGGTCAGCAGTGCATAAATATACCATATCTCATCCAAGATGCCAGTGTACCACTGTACTGGTTCTTTGATCAACCTATCAGAGTATAGTGTAAAATCAGGCCATTTAGTATGTTTGGCATTTAATTAGATCATGAGGTTGATCTATTCACTTTTGAATCTGAAGTCCTTAATATTCTTGCCTAACAGAAGGCTATCGTTCTCAGTTGTGAAATATTTAATTGAGTCAGCAACTGTTTGGGAAGAAGAGAGTTCCAGATTTCCACTACTCTTCGTATGAAGATGAGCTTTCCAACATCATCCTTGAATGACCCAGTTCTAGTTTTAAAGTTATGCCTTCTTGTTTCATGCAGAAAATGTTTTCTACACTTATTCAATCAAATCCTGTTGGGGAGGTGGTGCCGAAGTGGTAATGTCACTGGATTGGTAATGCAGATTCCCAGGTTAATGGTCTGGAGACATGGTTTTGAACCTCCCATGGCAGATGGCGAAATTTGAATGGTGACCATGTAACCATTTGTCAATTATTGTAAAAACTCATTTGATTCACAAATGTCCTTTAGGGGAGGAAATGTGTCATCCTTGCCAGATCTTGCCTAAACATGACTCCAGACCAAGGCAATATGTTTGACTCTAACTGTTCTCTGGGCACTTAGGAATGGGTAATAAACACTGGCCCACATCATGCGTGCTAATAAGAAAAGTCCTTTTGTTCATCTTGGTCACCTCAATTAGATCACCTTTTATGTTCAATGGAATATAATGCAAGACATCCTCAAAACTTGAGTTTTTTATTCAACACTTGATTCAGTGCTGGGGTACTTTAAGTGTCAATATATTCTTCCTGAGCTGCAGTGTCCCGGTCTGAACAGGACAACAGATTTCGTTGCACAACGGTTTAAGATAAATATAAAATCTTTATAGTTGAGCCCAAGGAGAGGTCATGACTAACATATCTTTAGCTTTTTAAATTACTCTTTATAGCTGTCCAATGGCTGTGAGTGATTTCTCAAACCTCTCTACTTTTTCACTTGTCACTGTTCCCAGCTTCTCACTAATTAGAAAAAAGCTCTGATCTGTCTTTCACTTTTGTCCACTTTTATTTATGTTGGATGCCTTCAAACATTTCCAAGTTTTAAACTCCATTTGCTACAATTTTCTTCACTCACTTAATTTATCAACGTTTTACAACTTTTGACTCCAATTTGCACAATTTACACTGTCATCTAACTTAATTAGTTATCTTAAATAAACAGCTCTATATTCTTTCGCTCAGACATTGATAAAGTAAAAGGAAAATTTGAAGCAGCGGTAGAGATTCCTAAGGGATAGCTTTGACTTGAATCCATAACATTGTCATTCAGGGTCAGAGCAATATAATGCACACGTTGCTTGGTCTTTGAGTTATTTTGACTGTTCACCTCGTATTTGCCTTGCACCAGAGCTACAATCTTAATTATGACTATAAGAGAGTGAGCAGGGCTGACATTAGTTATAGGCTCTCATGACTGTACTAACATGACACCTGGGAATTTCAATTGCTGAAGCACATCTAAATTCTGCAAGGTAAGTCCAAGTCCTACCTGGTGCTGAGGTAGGGTGCTTGGGAGTGGAATTTCGGGCAAGGATGAAGATGAAAGCCAAGGACCGGGAGAACAGTCATGAATAGTACTAAATTGTTAACTTCTAGCATGAAGGAAATGGAGAAAAAAAATGTTCTTTCTTTTCTCTTGAAAATCCTGTTCTAGTATTAAATTCATCTTCTGTCAGTTTTTTTTCAGGCAGCAAGAATAAGGATTAAATATACATTTTGGAGCTAATGATGCCTTTGCCCCACAAAATTTGGGGAATTCTCAAAATCACTCAAAACCAAAGAATTAAAATATTAGCCCACGCAGCAGCACAGACCAGGATTTAAGTACCTGGGGCAGAATATTTAAACAAAAGGGCATCGAGAGTGCTCAGGGCAATGTAGCATTCTTGCAGCATTCCCCAACTGAGATTGTCATCCACAGACCAGGGAGTAAATCTGAGCATGGAGTCTGAACAACTCAGTATTTTAATCCATTAAATCGTCAGAGAAACTGATTCGGTGCAGACATTTTCCATGTGTTAAAATGTCCCAGCAAGATAAATCTTGCCTTGTCAGCAAACCTATCTCTATGTATTTCATTTTACTGTAATGTATATAAAAAGAAAGAGATTGAATATCCCACCAAAAGCTCTTTTCCTCTCTGTAATAACATGTTTCACTGTGCACTCCACCCTTATTGTAATGTGGTAGTTGAGTAGGCAAGCACTTAATAGGGTATATCAAAGTCCATCCAACAGTGACCATCCCATTAAATTAAATTTAATCTGAGGGCACATGAGTTGTGGTCAATAACCTTATAAACCACAAATTCTTCAGTGTATTGTACAATGAAGTAATAAGTTAGAGAAAAGTGACCGAGCAAGCTAATGATTAACTGTCCTGAAGTCACCCCGACAGGCTGTTTTTAACATTAGTGTTGTGATTTTTACTTCATTATTCGGAGTCTCAAAAAATCAGAGATTAATGCACTGTTCGACATGATGGCGCCCATCCTCCTCAATGACATTGTCACCTGAGCCCATTTATAAGCTCATAATTACTTGCTGAAAGCAACTGAAAGAGAACACATGGCCTTTAACTGGCTTTCATGAGAGAGGGAGAGAGAGAGAAAGAGAGAGAGCGAGACACAAACAACTACATTGGATCTGATTTTACTGTTGGAAGATGCTATTGGCTTTCCACCAGTGGAAAATAGTTACTACCACAGCTGCAGCTATTTTGTTGTGTTGATGATAGGCCCATTATTTTATATTAAAATATTTCAGCTGCGTAAAGGGAAGAAAGGCCCAGTGGGAAGTGTGGGCTGGATGTAAAACTCCATTTTCTAAAAAACATCAGCTTGAGTTTCCATAAAAATAGAAGATTAGAGTCTTGGCCCAATAAAAATACATCCATAGGAGGAAGCATATTTAAACAAAAAAGCTGTTTTAATTAAAAATTCGAGTGAATGCGGTTCTTGGTTGTTAAATAATAGACTGACTGAGTTATATGTTGGTCAAAATAGGTTCAAGGACTCATTTCTAGCACCTCTTCATTATTTACTTCAACCATGTAATTACTGCCAATGCATCATGTCAGGAGTAAAAGAGAGAAATAACATTAATTAGCATAATGTTGATTTTTTAAAATGTAGGGCACATTTTGTTTTTGTGCAAATCAGGAATATCAGGTATTATGGAACAGATTTTTTTTTTAAATTCTAATATTTGATGTCAACACCAAGAACTGCCTTATTAAGCACATGAGATAGACAGTTAGATTTTCTGAACTTGTATCAATGTAACTTAGCAGCGTTATGAACTAATATTAAGTTTTCTTTAGCTAACTGCAGGTTTAAGTTTGGTGGAGTGAGTCATGCCGTGAGTCTGCATGTTCACTGCTCTTGTTGTCCCTATGACATGCACAACATCTGATTTCCAATCCAGCTCACTAAGTGCAATTCCTGACACAACTTGCCCTTCCCCAGATATCTACCCTGTGACCAGCATCCCTTGTATCCATGCCATTTTTGGAGGCCGCTGTGCACGCTGGAGGAGTGCTGGCATCTGGCAGATGCACTGCTTATTCCTTGGGTTCTGAGGAGAGATGGCTGAGAAGGGGAAGTTGGCATTGTGGTTCTCCACCAAGGATGTGGAGGTACTGGTCAATAGGCTGGTGCAGAGGAGGGACAGTCTCTTCCCAGAGGACTGTTAAAAGAGGCTCTGCCGTACCAGTCTGGTCAGACATTGCCACCTCGAAGAATTTATGCCCCAGATTGGGTTTTCATTGAAATGGAAGTTAATTGCATGGAGTAGAAATTTGCCTGAGCAGCAGTATGAAATGGGCACTATCATCTTGGCTGTTTGCCCCACTCAATAGTCAATTCCATTGGCTACATAGAGGAGCAGGATTTACGGTTTTAGCAAAGTGATGGATATTAATGAGAGTCTTAAAGCAATAGAGAAAGGTGGAGAGGTTTCTGCAGGAAACCCAGGTTGTGGTGCTCAGAATGGTTAAAGGCTGTCACTGGTGGGTTAGATGATGCACAAGAGTTCAGGGTTGGTTGAAATCTTGGTGGGTTACAGGGCTGAAAGCGGTAACTGAGATAAAAAGTTAAAGTAGATTGAGGGATATTGAATTGTGTGGTTGAAATTTTAACTGATATTACCTTTAGGTTTGTCAGCTCCTGTAGATCAGTGAGCTCAGCAGTGCAGGGTGAACAGGACTGGTGCACAGATTTGGATAACTGTAGCATATTGTGAAAATAATTAGTGCTTTTAGAAGAACAGAGAAGTAAACTTAAGTATGGATAATTATCTATGGTGTCCTGTAATGGTTATTTTGTTTTGTCAGGATACTAGGTTGGTGTGATATTTTATTACTGGATTTGGCAAAGAATCAATGGTATTTGTGTTAGGTCTGAGCTAAATATGAAGACATCAGGCCCATAGGCTCATTAACAATGCAGAACATGTAACATGACCAGTATAACTGAATCATTCACTTAGTTGTAGTAGCTTACACAGCTGAAAACCTACCAACCCAGACAGCCACAGAAATACGAACAATGGTGAAGTATGTTTTGGTTACCAGTATGTATGGGAACTGACCACCAGAAAGGGACAGGGAGAGGGAAAAATGATATGGTATGTTGGGATAAGCTCCTTTGAGGCTGAGATGCAGGCATTTTGTTGAGAAAGTAAAGGCAACTTGACTCTGTGTCTAGTCTGATCTGGAATGCTTGGAATAGATTAATAATTGAAAAGCTGTTCAGATCTGATCAAAACACAACTCACAAAACAAGAAAAAAAATCCTTGACTGAAGAATGTGGGATGAGGAAAGGGTGAGGAAAGTGGCCTGAAGTTTTTGGTTCACCTGACCACGATTCTGCAGTATGATGCCTGTTAGTATTTGCTATAAATTGCTGGGTAATCCAGAACAAGGCGCACAATATAATAAGTACTGGTCCACACCGTGTTAGTCAGATTGTCGACCTTTAAAAAGTTAGTTCTCACTGCAGCAAATAAACAAATGAATGTCGCCATACAAGTTGTTTCAATCCATCAGTGCCTGTCTGTCGAGATAAATGGTGTTATCATGCCTCTTTCATATAGATTGTAGAACTGCTGGCATATCCTTGAGCTATTCAATGAGATGTGATTTGTTTGAATTTCTTTTCAAAACACTTAACCTGACATTTCTAGCCTCACCTTGCCCTACCTTAGGGCAATGCAAGCTAAATTTATTAAGTGTGCATGTGGGAATGAAGTGAAGCTGAAACATTCTGCCACTCCCCTCCATAAAAGAAAGATAATGATTTCACCTGAGGCAATGGTACAGGTTGCATCATGTTCCTAATCTTGACAGGAGAAATCTGAGCTGGCATACGTGCCTTCAAATGGTGCATGTCAATGATGTGTTGTCAGACAGCCCAACCCGTCAGACAAGCTCATTGAGGATAAAAAAACACTGAATTTCAGTGAGTTCATTAACTCTCTGTTCGCCAGTTATGCAGGAATGCACTGCATCACTTGTGGCCTCCTGAGAAAGGCTCTTCTAATCTCCTAACACAGAGCTACCCGGTGTGGTATGGAGATAGACAAGCTGAAAATTTACTTCAGCCCTTGATGTTGTGCTGGCCTTTTATTCTACTCTAAGATCAAACTAACCTACATACACTTCATTTTACTA
This sequence comes from Chiloscyllium plagiosum, assembly GCF_037043375.1. Classification (NCBI taxonomy): domain Eukaryota; kingdom Metazoa; phylum Chordata; class Chondrichthyes; order Orectolobiformes; family Hemiscylliidae; genus Chiloscyllium; species Chiloscyllium plagiosum. The sequence continues at coordinate 40,340,805 of NW_028270148.1, forward strand.
TCATCCATGTGCTTATCCAGGAGTCTCTTAAATGTCCCTAATGTATCTGACTCTACTACCACCACTGGCACTGCATTCCACGCACCCACCACTCTCTAAGTAAAGAATGACTTGTTGGGCCAAAGGGCCTGTTTCCACACTGTGTAAGTAATCTAATCTAATCTAATCTAATCTAAAAAAACTGACCTCGGACATCTCCCCTAAACTTTCCTCCAATCACCTTAAAATTATTCCCCCTTGTGAGATCCATTTCTGTCCTGGGAAAAAGTCTCTGACTATTCACTCTATTTATTCCTCTCGTCATCTTGTACACCTCTATCAAGTCACCTCTTACCCTTCTTCGCTCCAAGAAGAAAAGCCATAGCTCCCTCAAACTTTCTTCATAAAACATGCCCTCAAGTCCAGGCAGCCTCCTGGTAAATCTCCTCTCTAAAGTATTCACATCCTTCCTATAATGAGGCAACCAGAATTTCCAAACACAACTTCCCAAGTTCAATTCCTGGCCTGTGTTGAATAAGCTGAATCCTCCCAAGCCTGGGTACCCCATGCAATAAAGGGAGGACATACTCAGCCCATTTTCTCTAACCACTATTAGGTGACCCGAAGTACATCTGTGGATATCATTTGAGGGAAAAGCCAGGTATAGCTACCTTGCTCGAGCTAACACATACCACGTTGACACTCACTCTTGATCTCTAAAATGAAGCATGATTAAATTAGTGAAGTATCAGAATGACTGCTGATGTTTGAGGAGTTATTAGAACCACAGAAAGTTACAGCACAAAAATAATTGTACCTCTGAATGAGAATGAATTACACTGGAAACTCCCTCAGTGTATCACCTGCTCCTATCACCATGCATTTATGCTGAAATTCAACATGGCATTGGAGGGGGAGAAACTCCCAGGAAATTCCAAGCAATTATAGTTTCAGGCCAGTAGGGCTGAGAATTGGAGAATATAGCAATATCTTTCCTGGATGTCCAGATGCTACTTGTGACTTCCTTTCACCATCCATTAGCATTGGAAACTGAAGGTCCTTGAAGATCAGAAGCATGATGTAAAATCTTGTCTAAATTTGTGTGCTACAGCTCAGCTACAAAAGAGGCAAGTGTTCATTTATGAGAATCAAAATACTGCTGATTGTTTTCAATTTCAGTGATTTTATTTGCTGATATTACAAGCAGCTGCACTCGGTGGTATGGGCTAAGGAGTGAGCTTGAGAGCTACGGGGTGAAGCAGTTTCTGAAACTTGCCGATTTCTGCTGATGCTTGCATATGTGAAAGAACCAGGTTGAGCAACTAGATGGAAATTACAATTGTACCCAGAAATAACCCATACAGGTGAATTAACCTTGCAAATAACAGGAGTTACAGCACAGTTCTGCCAGCATACTTAGTCATGGAGTGCTTCGAGGTGTGGATGTGAGCTTTGGATTTATTATAGAGCAAGTTTCCTCAACTTCTGCCATGTTGTGCTGAGGAACAGGCAAATATAAGATAGCTGCTTTTGCAATGTCCATCCCTACAAAGGCAGTAGGAGTTGGCTATGGGTGACTCTTTGGCCTACTTCTGCAGCACTGAGCTAGAAAATTAGTATTGCAGAGCCGCTGCCTGGTAATTGAGAAAGGAGCAAAAGAAGGGGATATTTTGTGGAAACAAACCTGGTAGTTAAGCATTGCTGTCATTTTTTAATGAAAAAAAGGCAGTATTGGCTGCCTGTTTAAAATATCAGGCAAAACATCTCCCTGACAGTAATGTCAAGGTAAAAAGTTAATTGCAGCAGTTACTAACAACTATTGCCAGAAGGATAGAGGCTGATAGGTTATGTGGGAGTTGCTATGTTTATCTGAGCAGTGTTTGGAATGTGTATTGAAAGCCCTAGAACAAAATTAATCTCATCCACTGTATTTCATCTGAAACGTCTTTTTAAATATCCCTTTACAAGTATATGAGATGGAAAATTCCATTCAGTTACCAGCCTCGGGTAAGTAACTTTCTAGTTTTGATGCTCAAAAACAAACCACTTCATTGGTGAGCAAGTACTCCCCCTCATCACCACACCACACCCCCCTCCCCACCCCAGCCCCATCTGTGTCTGCTCTTTGGCCTCATGTGATCTGTTCAGGCCTGTTTCTGGTTTTCCTCAACAATTAACACTTTTTTTTCTTTTGCAAGTTTATTTTATTGCTTGAAATGATTGGTTTCCAGTAGTTAAAGTTCAGGTTTTGGTTTTTGATGAGTGAGAAGTTAATTTAAACATCTTCAAAATGAAAACAAACATTTAAACTCACTAAACCTCCATAAATGTTTCTGGAGAAATACTTTGTTGTATGCACAGAGGGAGCAAATATTTCTCCTATGATGCTGATGTGTTTTTTTTTTCTGCAGTCCTTCTGCTATACTTTCAAGAAAAGTAGAAATGTCCAGGGTCTTCTTTTTAAGGTTCACTTCACCTCTGGAAATAAGAAGTCTAAAAGTCTGAAAACCTTTCTTCTTTGTTGAATCCTCCACACATTTTTAACTATGATATCTATGTCACTGAAATCCTCCAGTAAAGTTTGCAGACATAATAGAGATTTTACCAATGCTCTCCCTTTTGTGCTCCTCCAGTGCAAAATGCACTCGATCACACGTCCAATAGCCTTGTTCCTTGGAAAGACTTAGACAGTGGTGGGGCAGGAGGGGGGTCAGTGGACAGATGAGAACCCAGGTTAACCTTTTTTCAACTAACACCCACAAACACAGTCGTTCTGATAGAATTACAGATTGTGATCAGAAATGGAAACTGTAGCTAGCTATTATCTCCCCCTCTCTAGTTTAAGGATCAAAGTTCAACTGCAGCAATTACAACTCTTCTCCATTCTTATAAGGCTTCTATTCAACAAGCATGGCTCCCCCCTTCTTCCAGCACTGCTCATAATGAACATGAAATGCCAAAGAAAACAAAAAGCTGAATGTTACTTATTTTTAGCTAAATCCAAGTTGTCAGGTTTTTTGGAAAGTTATTTGCTGTGAGGCTGAGCAGACTTTCTCCCTGTATTTCACCAAACTTGAATAATTAATTACTGACCATATTCCTGTGGCATCCATATTGTTCACCTGAATGTACTGGTGAGCCTGCCATTCCCATTTCCTTCTCAGTAGCGCATCCTGTTAACTTCACACACTTCCCCAAGTCCTCATGTGCCTCCAACTACCTACTTTTCCCACCCAGCTCCTGGCAATTTTTAAAATGTGTTTTTGTTGGGATGCGGGTGTTGCTGACTGGTCAGCATTTATTGTTCATCCTTAGTTGCCCGTGAGAAGGTGGTGGTGAGCTGTCTTCTTGAACCATTATAGTCCGCCTGCTGTGGGTTGACACACAATGCCAATAGAGATGAAATTTCAGGATTTAGACCCAGCAACAGTGAAGGAATGGTGATATATTTCCAAGTCAGGATAATGAGTGACTTCAACATAAAAACATAGAACATAGAACAGTACAGCACAGTACAGGCCCTTCGGCCTTTGATGTGCCAGCCTTTCATCCTTTTCTAAGATCAGGCTACCCTACATACCCTTCATTGTACTATCTTCCATGTGCCTATCCAATAATCGCCTAAATGTTCCTAATGTAGCTGACACAACAACCACCGCCAACAGAGCATTCCATGCACCCACGTCTTTCTGTGTAAAGAAGGGAACGTGAAGATGGTGGTGTTCCCATGTATCTGCTGCCCATGTCCTTTTAGATGGAAGTGATCGTGGGTTTGGAAGGTGCTGTCTGAGGACATTTGGTGAATTTCTGCAGCGTATGTTGTAGATAGTACACACTGCTGTGACTGAGCACCGGTGGTGGAGGGAATGGATGCTTGTGGATGTTGTGCCAATCAAGTGGTCTGCTTTGTCCTGGATGGTGTCAAGCTTTTTGAGTGTTTTTGGAGCTGGAACCATTCAGGAAATTAGAAATTATTCCATCACATTCCTGACTTGTGCCTTGGAGTTAATGGACAGGCTTTGGAGAGTCAGGAGGTGAGTTACTCCATGCAATATTCAAAGTCTCTGACCTGCTCTTGTAGCTATTGTGTTTATGTGGTGAGACCAGTTGAGTTTCTGGTCAATGGTAAGCCCAAGGATGTTGATAGTGGGGGATTCAGTGATGGTAACACTACAGAATGTCAAGGGCAGTGGTTAGATTGTCTGTTATTAGTGATGGTCATAGCCTGGCATTTGTGTGGTGCATGTTACTTGCCACTTGCCAGCCCAAGCCTGGATATTGTTTAAATCTTGTTGCTTTTGAACACAGATTGCTTCAGTGTCTGAGGAGTTGTGAATGGTGATGAACTTTGTGCAATCATCAGCAAATGTCCCCCCTTCTGACTTTATGATGGAGGGAAGGTCACTGAGGGAGCAGCTTCTGGATTAGTAGTGCTGGAAGAGCACAGCAGTTCAGGCAGCATCCAACGAGCAGCAAAATCAACGTTTCGGGCAAAAGCCCTTCATCAGGAATAAAGGCAGAGAGCCTGAAGAGTGGAGAGATAAGCTAGGGGAGGGTGGGGTGGGGAGAAAGTAGCATAGAGTACAATAGGTGAGTGGGGGAGGGGATGAAGGTGATAGGTCAGGGAGGAGAGGGTGGAGTGGATATGTGGAAAAGGAGATAGGCAGGTAGGACAAGTCCGGACAAGTCATGGGGACAGTGCTGAGCTGGAACTTTGGAACTATGATGTGGTGGGTGAAGGGGAAATGAGGAAACTGTTGAAGTCCACATTGATGCCCTGGGGTTTAAGTGTTCCGATGCGGAAGATGAGGCATTCTTCCTCCAGGCGTCTGGTGGTGAGAGAGTGGCGGTGAAAGAGGCCCAGGACCTCCATGTCCTCGGCAGAGTGGGAGGGGGAGTTGAAATGTTGGGCCACAGGGCAGTGTGGTTGATTGGTGTGGGTGTCCCGGAGATGTTCCCTAAAGCGCTCTGCTTGGAGGCGCCCAGTCTCCCCAATGTAGAGGAGACCTCATCGGGAGCAACGGATACAATAAATTATATTAGTGGATGTGCAAGTAAAACTTTGATGGATGTGGAAGGCTCCTTTAGGGCCTTGGATATAGGTGAGGGAGGAAGTGTGGGCACAGGTTTTACAATTCCTGCGGTGGCAGGGGAAGGTGCCAGGATGGGAGGGTGCCCACACCTCCTCCCTTGGTTTAATTTACCAGTGTTATGCTTAATGCCTGCAGACAATAATGTAAATGATGTTTTCTACAATGTGCTCACTGTGCTACTCACCATCCTGACTTGGAAATACATTATATTCTTTCAGTAGCATTGGGTGGAAATACTGAACTTCCTCTCTCATGGCTTTGTGGAGGCACAAATGACTGTAGGAGCTCAAGAAGGGATCTTATCACCACCTTCTCAAGGACAAATAGAGATGGCTAATAAATATGGAGACAGCAGCACCCAGATGCCATGGATGATAAACAAAAAAACACCTCAGGAAGGACATACTGCCACTGGAGCATGTCCAACGGAGATTCACACAGATGATCCCTGGAATGGTAAGCTTAACATACGATGAACATCTGAGGATCTTGGGATTGTATTCATTACAGTTTAGAAGGTTAAGGGGAGATCTAATAGAAACTTACAATATAATGTATGGCTTAGAAAGGGTGGATGCTGGGAATTTGTCTCCTTTAGGCGGGAATACTAGGACCCGTGCGTACAACCTTAGAATTAGAGGGGGTCGATTTAGAACAGTAATGAGGAGACATTTCTTCAGCCAGAGAATGGTGAGCCTATTGAATTCATTGCCGTGGAGCGCAGTGGAGGCCAAGATGTTAAATGTCTTCAAGGCAGAGATTGATAAATTCTTGATCTCACAAGGAATTAAGGGCTATGGGGAAAGTACGAGTAAGTGGCATTGAAATGCCCATCAGCCATGACTGAATAGCAGGGTGGACTCGATGGGCCAAATGGCCTTACTTCCACTCCTATGTTTTATGGTCTTATGGTCTAAGGGGCAACATTTCATGTCACTGCAAGGCCTCACACAAAGTGAATGATTTGTTAGAAAAGATCAAGGGAACTGTTACAATTTTTGAACTGCTGCAATTCATTGTGGATTATTGCTGTGCATATCCTATCCACCTGAAAAATACCCACAGCCACCCTTCAGAAATAATTAATTACAGGCAAGGCCCTTTGGGTCAAAATAAGGATGTAAAAGTCCCTATACAAATGGAAACTTCTCTTATTGTTTACAATGTTTAATATTTTACATTCCTTCATGGGATGCAAGTATCACTGGTTGGGTCAGCTTCTACTACCTCTCCCTAGTTGCCCTTAAGTGTCAGTGACATTGAGGGCAGATGAGGAAAGGTGACAGATTTCCTTTCCAAGAGGACATTAGTGAACCAGATGGGTTTTTCCAACAATTGCCAATAGTTTCATTGTCATCATTATTCTCTGAATTCCTGATTTTCATTGAATTCAAATTCCACCATCTGCCATGGTGAGAATCAAATTCAGGTCCCCAGGACATTAATTGGGTCTCTAGATTAATAGCTTTGTCCTGGCCTCAATAGAAAAAGGTCAAGGCAGGATTCGTAGTACTGATTGCAATCCAGCAATGTCTGCTGGACAACATCTTGCCCTATAGAAAGCTTAGGGTAGGATTCACTCCTAATCCATCCCTTTTGGTGAGCTGAGAGTCTACCTTGGCAGTACTTTCCCAGTTTGAGGTAGGTGGCAGCAAACGATGATTTGGCGATATGTGCTATTTCTCCATTTTACATGTCTCAGCGTTCCCACTGATATAGCACAGTGTTATAATGTGTCAGCTCTGGCTCAGTTTGTAGCATACTCATTTATGAGTCAAGTGCTTTACAACGTCTGAAGTGTCATCAACTGTTGGTAATGTTGGAAATACAGCAGTCGATATTGTCAATATTGCAAAGTTCCTCAAGCAGCAATGGGAGATTGACTGTGAATCTGCTAATCCATTAGATTAATTGGCTGTCTGCTTTAGATTGATGGGTAGCCAAGGTGCTGCTGTTCCCATTTTTGAAATTAATCCTGTGTTTTAGAAAGATGTTGAGAATGCAACCCAACATCACCTAAGAGCTGGTAAAAATCTGGACACAAGCTCAAAATCAAGACCGGCACATCGTTACAGTTCTGAGGGAGTGTTTTAATATCTGAGGTACCCCTGTTCTGATATGATATTAAACCAAGGCTCCAGCTGGCTTCCAGTTGGAAACTAAAAGTTTACCTCAACTCTAAAGTTTTCTCCATTGTTCTAGCCAACATTTATATCTCAGCCAACATCATTAAAACCGATTAACTGGTCGTTATTATAGTGGTTGTATTGAAGTCAGGCGGGTGGAATTCATAGAATTTGAGTTCCCTGACTGGGGCTGGTAATCTGGTCCTACCAGGGAATCCGGGGTGACAGATATAAACTGGAGTGCAAGAGGTTCCATTCACTCTGAGAGCTGAGGAAGCAGGGCCAGTGTCAAGATCTCTCCATGTGCAAATAAAAGTGATTTGGTGACGGGATCCCAGCTTCTGTGGAGTTATTTCAATTATCATATTATTGTTTGTGGGCCTTTATGGTAAATTGACTGCCACATTTCCCACACCGCTGCTCATAGTACCTTTTTGGCCTGAGGTTGTGAAAAGTTTTATATAAACCCAAGCCTTTCTTTCTTATATATATATGAGTGAGTGTGTTGGAAGAATGTGCAACTGAAGGCTGTCCGGCATATTTCCCCCTCCTTGAGACATAGCAATGCTGAGTCCAGGTTTGATTGGTAAGGTGAAATTCATTGCTTTATTTAATGGGCAGGAGGCCCAGCCTCTCAATCATAGATAAACTCAAAGGATTTCTGTATGAAATGGAGGAGGGAGCTGTGGCCTGTTGCTATTAAACAACACCCTCAGAAGAAGCAAGGTTGTCTGCAAATGATTACTGACCCTGAGGGCAGAAGATCATCACATACCACTTTGGGCAGGAGTTCTGATGCCCATTGAATTGCATTCTGAAAAAGAAGTTACAGCCTCCAACAGAGGTGGTGGGAAAAAAACAAATTTATTAACTAAATTGTTGCTGACAGTTCGGGCTGGACTTACCGTGCTCTATGGCGATGTATTTGTAGGGTGAGGGCTTGGAAGACCAAGAAACTTCATCGGGACAGGTCCCCTCTCTGATCCAGTCTCTGGCCAACATTTCTAAGGGTGAGCTGCCATGAGATTCACTGCCTGTTCACAGAGGTTGGGGGGGGGGTGCAATGATGGCAATTATGGCCACTGTCATTAAGATTGATTGATTAAAATGGATTAAATTGTTTTCATAATAGAAGATGAAGACTGTGGTGGTAGGGCTTAGGGGAATCTTTTATCCAATCTCTGGTCTTACTCTGGGCCTGTTGGATGCTGCAAGTTTAGAGGAGTTGGCGCTCAAAGCGTACTGAACTGAATTTCAAATGGTCTGATCAGCAGCAGTGTCTTGCCAAGAAAGATCATATGCACTGCAAATATTTGTGGGTCTCATTCATTTTTCAAGGCGTCCTTGTATCATTTGTACAGAGCACTTCAATGTTGTTTGCACTGAATTGTCTGTGCTTCGCAACCAGTAGCCATCCATGCGAGAAACTTGGCTTACTTATTTCAGTTGAATGTTCAGGATGGTTATTTCCATACTGTTGAATCCAGTATAATATAGGGCCTCTTTGTTTGTAATCTTCTCCTACGTTTTGATAGACTTCAGGTGCCTTTGGTGGAAGCATTCCAGAGCTTTATTAATCATCTGTAACAGATCCCAGATTTTACATCAGAGTGATTCCCATAACCCAACAATCGCTCTTCAAGTTTCCAATCCAGAATTTACCTGACCATCCTAGCCCTTAGAAGGAGTCCCCATGTAGTCACTCAATTCTTGTCTAAATCAGCTCTTATCTTAAGAATAGGAGCTACCTTTATTGTGATCCCACGTTTCCGACATCTTTCTCTGCCTATTGAGAATGAATTGAAATAGGTTAAGTTGAACATCTTCATTAGTTTTGAGCTCCACCATAAGGAGCTATTTTTGAGCAAAATTGTCACATTACCATAAGCCATTCAGAGTTCAGTAATGTTTGTACAATGAAGTCATCATTCAAATTTTCATCTTTTAAATGGTACAATGAGCATCATCACATCCTTTTTCTTCCATAATTTTTTAATTGTGCTATAATTGGATAAAAAGCTACAAAGCCTGACCCTGTCTGGTACTTGCCAATATCAAAATGGGATTGTGTGTTATTTCATAAGAGTTTCTCAGAACATTTCTCCCAACAACACATTTTATAGCTTTCTAAATTAACTGGACAGAAATATGTGGCATTTAATCCCCTGTGAGTTACATTCAGACTCTGTGAAGCCCATCATCTGTTACCTATCAGACACAAAGACACAGGATGCCTCCTGTATATAGTAACCAACCCACAACTCGATAAGTAGGTATAGCATTCCAATCACTTCCGCTGTGAGCTGATTTCAGATAAAAGTGGAACAAATGTGCACTTAACCAGCTTCGTGAAGGCAAAGCTACACAGGAAATAATAGACAAAAGACCTGCAGCACAACACCTACCAAAATGTAAGTTCTTTGCTAATTGCAAAAAGAACCTTGTTTATATTGGATAACCGTGGTATCAGCATTTGTATTATCCACACAAATGGTCCTTGACAACTTTAGTATTGACACATGATGCTATTGAATCTCAGCTATTTGCATCTCCTTGCGATTGAATGGGTTTTCCCTCAGACTCATTCTATGGAATTTCATCTTGCAACCACCAGATCTGTGAGGTCGTCATGTGCTAATTTATTTAGGTATCTGGACCAGAGCAGCTGTTAAATCTACAGGAGTGATCTGTTGCATTCTTAATACCTGCTCAATGTAATTCCACAAAAAGTAATTTGTATTTTAATGTTTGAACCAGACAAGCAGGATAACTTTCAAGCTTGAATAATTTCATGTATATTTGACATGCACAAAAGTGAAAGTAGTCATCTAACCCCTGATGCCACCATGTTTCAAGGTCAATTGCCCATTTATTGCTCTTTTTCAACACAATACAATCCACCTTTAGATTAGATTACATTACAGTGTGGAAACAGGCCCTTCGGCCCAACAAGTCCACACCGACCCGCCGAAGCGAAACCCACCCATACCCCTACATTTACCCCTTACCTAACACTACGGGCAATTTAGCATGGCCAATTCACCTGACCTGCACATCTTTGTGACTGTGGGAGGAAACCGGAGCACCCGGAGGAAACCCACGCAGACACGGGGAGAACGTGCAAACTCCACACAGTCAGTCGCCTGAGGCGGGAATTGAACCCGGGTCTCTGGCGCTGTGAGGCAGCAGTGCTAACCACTGTGCCACCGTACCGCCCACACCTATTTTGCCAAAAAGGCATAGTTCCAATTGTATAGAAATGATGATTGTCAGCAGTGGGGCACAGTGCACATTGAGAGCAGTTTCATTTCATCCTGGAACTAAAGGAAACATATTAATGGGTTAACAAATATCTGTCCCAGGTAAATGGACCAGATTTGGCAGGCAAAACTATAATGGGGCTTTGGGTGGGTTTTAGAAAGGAGATTCTTCAGGTGCAATTGAGATATTTCTCAAGAGAGGAAGCAAAGACAAAGTTTCTTGGATAATTAAAAAGATAAAGAGTAAGATAAAGCAGAATATGAATGTGTACAATAAATCTCTTGATAACATCTGTCAAATTTTTATAACTCTGCTAATTGGTGAATTCTAGGCAGGATTCTTACTTTGCTGGACAGGACCTCTTCTATTTCTGACCTCTTTGTCTCTCAGGCTACTCTCAAAAACATCTTATTATTTGTATTTTTTAACACGATTTCTTTAATAATATATAATTCAGAAAGCAAGTTATAATGGAAATGAAAGAGGTAAAGAAAGAGTATAAGAGGTTAGCATAAAGGATAATCCAAAAATCTTCCATAGGTAAATAAGAATAAAGGGATTATAAAAGGAGTAGTCGAGGCTGACTATGCACCAAAAAAGGGATCCAAACAAAGAGACAAAGTAAATGCCTGAAGTACGAAATGAATGCTTTATATTTGTATTTAGCAAGCAAGAAGATACCATCGATCAAAGTTGAATGGGAAATTGATGAAAAGTAAAAAACTGGCTGCATTTTAAGTCAATAGGTTAATAGGACTGGATAGGATGCATCCAAGGTTATTAAGGGAAAAGCCATGGAAACTGGCCTTCGATGCATTGCTAGCACTGGATAACCCAAGAATTACAGTATTGTTCAAAAATAAAATATGTGATGATGCATACAATAACACAAGACAGTCTGTTTACCTTCTGTGGTTGAAAAGCTTTTAGAAGTCGTAACCTGGGACAAAATTGAGTTAATGAGACAAATATAGGCTAGTTAAGGAAAGCTAACACAGATTTGTTAAAGGCAAATTGTATTTAACTACCCTGACTGAGTACTTTGATGCAGTATCAGAGAGGGTTGACTTGTGTCATGCAGTGGATGTTCCATACAGAGACTTCAAAAGGCATTTGATAAAATGCTGCTAAAAAGGCTTGTCAGCAAAGTTCTCAATCACAGAACAAAGGGAGCATAGTGGCATGGCTTCAAAATTGGTGGAGTAACAGGAAACGTAGCATAGTTGGAGTCATAGAGTCCTAGAGATGTACGGCATGGAAACAGACCCTTCGGTCCAACCTGTCCATGCCGACCAGATATCCTAACCCAATCTAGTCCCACCTGCCAGCACCCAGCACATATCCCGCCAAACCCTTCTTATTCATACACCCATCCAAATGCCTCTTAAATGTTGCAATTGTACCAGACTCCACCACATCCTCTGGCAGCTCATTCCATACACGTACCACCCTCTGCATGAAAAAGTTGCCCTTTCGATCTCTTTTATATCTTTCCCCTCTTGCCCTAAACCTATGCCCTCTAGTTCTGGACTCCCCGACCCCAGGGAAAAAACTTTGTCTATTTATCTTATCCATGCCCCTCATAATTTTGTAAACCTCTTTAAGGTCACCCCTCAGCCTCCGACACTCCATGGAAAACAGCCTCAGCCTGTTCAGCCTCTCGCTATAGCTCAAATCCTCCAATCCTGGCAACATCCTTGTAAATCTTTTCTGAACCCTTGCAAGTTTCACAACATCTTTCTGATAGGAAGGAGACCAGAATTGTATGCAATATTCCAACAGTGGCCTAACCAATGTCCTGTTACAGCCGCAACATGACCTCCCAACCCTTGTACTCAATACTCTGACCAATAAAGAAAAGCATACAAAACGCCTTCTTCACTATCCTATCTACCTGCGACTCCACTTTCAAGGAACTATGAACCTGCACTCCAAGGTCTTTTTGTTCAGCAACATTCCCTAGGACCTTACCATTAAGTGTATAAGTCCTACTAAGATTTGCTTTCACAAAATGCAGCACCTCGCATTTATCTGAATTAAACTCCATCTGCCACTTCTCAGCCCATTGGCCCATCTGGTCCAGATCCTGTTGTAATCTGAAGTAACCCTCTTCGCTGTCCATACACCTCCAATTTTGGTGTCATCGGCAAACTTACTAACTATACCTCTTATGCTCACATGCAAATCATTTAAGTAAATGACAAAAAGTATAGGACCCAGCACCGATCCTTGTGGCACTCCACTGGTCACAGGCCTTCAGTCTGAAAAACAACCCTCCACCACCACCCTCTGCCCTCTACCTTTGAGCCAGTTCTGTATCCAAATGGCTAGTTCTCCCTGTATTCCATGAGATCTAACCTTGCTAATCAGTCTCCCATGGGGAACCTTGTCGAACGCCTTAATGAACTCCATATAGATCACATCTGCTGCCCTACCCTCATCAATCCTCTTTGTTACTTCTTCAAAAACCTCAATCAAGTTTGTGAGACATGATTTCCCACGCACAAAGCCATGTTGACTATCCCTAATCAGTCCTTGCCTTTCCAAATACATGTACATCCTGTCCCTCAGGATTCCCTCCAACAACTTGACCACCACCGAGGTCAGGCTCACTGGTCTATAGTTCCCTGGCTTGTCTTTGCTGCCCTTCTTAAACAGTGGCACCACGTTTGCCAACCTCCAGGCTTCTGTCACCTCACCTGTGACTATCGATGATACAAATATCTCAACAAGAGGCCCAGCAATCACTTCTCTAGCTTCCCACAGAGTTCTCGGGTTGTAAACAGTTGTAAACAATGCAGTTGTAAACAATTGCTTTCCAAACTGGAGGAAAGCATACAGTGGGACTTAACAGAGGTCAATATTAGATTATTACTTTGATTGACCTTCATTAATGGCCCATTCATGGATGTACAAGGTATATTTTCAAATTTTGCCTGTAGTGATTGTAACAAGGCCAGCCATGTGGGCTTCATATAACACCAGTTCCCTGCCTGTGAATGTTAACCTGGTCCAATCAGGAAGTTCTGGCTGACAGATATAATAGGTGTGTCTGAGGGTCTGCTCACTCTGAGAGCTGGCTCTGGGGGAGCTGGATCAGTTTCAAGGACTCTCCACATGATGGAATGCCAGCCTCTGTGGAGTTATTTCATTGTCACAGACAGCAAAGTTGCAAGTATATAGACTTTCATAGGACATAGAGAGGCCAGTGGATTGGCTGGACAAGTGACAGATGAAATTTGATGCAAAAAGATGGAAAGTGATACATTTTTGGAGCAATTACAAGGAAAGTTAATGCAACTTCAAGTGTACAATTCTAAAAGGTACAGAAGCACAGAAACTCGGAAGTACATGGACACACACCATTGAAGGGTTACAGGGCAGGTTGAGAAACTGGTTAAAAAGATATACAAGATACTGGGTTACATGACTTGTGGAACAGAGTACAAAAGCACGGAAGAGATCCTTTTCCGTTTACAGCACTGTTCCCAGGAACTAAGTATCTTCAAACATGTTGATAAATTGAAGAATCTGTGACTATTCTCCTTCTAAATGAGTAAGTTATGAATATATTTCATCGATGGGCTCAAAATCATGAGGCATCTGGAAGAATAGCTGAGAAAAGCCGTTCCTGGCAATACAAAGGAAAAAAAGAAATAAACAGTACCTAGTTAGCGTCTGAAATCCACTGCCTGAAAATTTAGTGCAAGGAGATTCAATCACGACTTTCAAAAGGGGATTGGATAATTATCTGAAGAGAAAAGAAAATTGGAGGGCTTCAGGGAAGGGCAGAGGACTGGCTGATTTGATCTGCAGAGAACTAGGACAGTTGCAACAGGCCAAATGGCTTCCTTCTCTGCAGTAACCATTCCAAGAATCTCTCCTATCAGAGCAGGCACTGTAAGCTGTAGTGGTGCCCATTATTCTACTCTAGTGGTATAGGTGTCTTTGTATAGAATGCAGGGACAACATCTGAAGTAACTAGTGGAAACATGCTACTGTTAGCTATAACAGTGGAACTGTTTAAAATTATCAAGAGGGATAAAGGAACCTAGAGGTTATTTTAAATAAGCACGCTTGTGTGCCTATGCTTACAATAGTGTGTTTTTCCGATTCTTCTCAGTATGCAAAGCAGTTAAATAGGCCATAATTTCAGCAACTCTCAGTTAAACAGGAGTACAGCTGTTTGAGAAATGCATTCATATATAGTATGTTAATAGATTTTGAAGACATTGAAGACATAGTTTGAAATTCATAACAATGTTATTCATGAATAGTACATATTCAGCATCAAAGTTCAGGGCAAAGAGAGAGACTATTGATAATTATGTGATGGAACCAATGCATCTCACTGAAATCTGTGAGTTTGGATGACTGAAAAATTATTTTATTGGAGCGGCATAAGAGATCCCACCGTGAGAGAAAAGAAACACAGTCTCAAGAAATTTATTAACATGAACAGCAGCGCGGAGCTTGCTATCCCTCAGCTAGAGTGTATCAATAGTACAACAGAAGAAGCATTCCAATATGTTGAGTGACATTCCCAAAGAGAACAACATTTTGGAAAAAAAAACAGAAGAAATATTTGTAGAAGAGCTGGCAGAAAGATGGGTGGCATAGTGGCTCAATGGTTAACAGTGCTGCCTCACAGTGCCAGGGACTCAGGTTTAGTTCCATTATTCGGCAACTGTGTGGTGTTTGCACATTCTTCCCGTGTCTGTGTGAGTTTCCTCTGGGTGCTCCAGTTTCCTCCCACTGTCCAAAGATGTGTAGGTTAGATGGATTAGCCATGCTAAATTGCCCATTTTTTCACAGGGATGTGCTCCGTAGGTGAATTAGCCATGGGAAATACAGGGTTACAAGGATAGGGGAGGGGGATAGGTCTGGGAGGAATGCTCTTCAGAAGGTTTGGTGGTGACTAAATGGGCCAAATGGCTTGCTTCCAAGATGGAGTGATTCTATGAAAGATCAAGGCCAGAATATAGGATATAATTATAGAGGACACTACTCAGCAGAAAAGTTGTGCTGTATTTGCAAGAAGCAAAATCACTTTGTACACAAATATTTAGCTAGAATAAAGTAAAGACAGCTTAAAGATGTGTCTGCTCAAATGATGTCAACTGATGATTCTGATTAATTACTCTATACACCTAGTGGTATTATTGCTAGACTGTTAATCCAGAGCCCCAGGTAGTGTTCTGGGAACCTGGGTTCAAATCCCACCATGGTAGATGGTAGAATTTGAATTCAATGTAAATCTCTAATTACAAGTCAAATAATAACCATGAATCCATTGTCGATTGTCAGAAACACCAATCTGGTTCACTAATGTCCTTTCGAGAAGGAATCTGTCATCATTATTTGGTCTGGCCTAGGTGTGACTCCAGACCCACAGCAGTGTGGTTGACTCTTAACTGTTTGCTGGCAGTTAGGGATGGGCAATAAATGTTGGCCTAGCCAGTGAAACCCTTATCCCATGAATGAATTAAAAAAACTTACGACAGTGATAAAGGTGATAAATATTTTGTGACAGTTAGTATAATAACAGCAGAGGATAAGCATCAAATGAATATAAAGTGTCAGAAAGACATTGGTGCCTTCTGCCAGAACAGGAGCTTTGCAAAACTGCGTGAAGTAGCTCAAGGTTATCTAAAAATGAAGCCCGCAAAGATAAAGTGGAAGCTATAAAACAGAACAATATTTATCCCAATAGGACAATTGAAGCTAAAAGCCCAATATGTCAGCTAAGTTTACTCTAAAGCTTAGAGTGGTGACCCTACATGTGCCAGGAGTGTTTTGCAGTATTTCACATGTTACTAAACCATTGACAATCAAGCAGATCATAAAATATTACAAAGGTGTTTATATTGATGTCGGTGTCTTCCTGGAGAATATTATCTCAAAGTGGAGCTCCATGAGAGATCAACTCAACATCTGTCAAGGAACGTTTCAGCTGCCCTCAAGTCCAACCAAAAGGACAAGATAGAAGAAGTGGAAAAGAAGTGAGTAATCAAGAAAGCAACAACTCTCACATTGTAGCTGTGAAAAGAAATGTGGAAGACATGGAGTATGTAAAGATCAAAAATCTAGAAAGCTGAGTATGTAAAGATCAAAAGAATCTCAAAACATTGAAGAGATAATACTAGCTCATGACAACCAATGAAGAGATTTTGTCAAGTTTGCCACAACAAAAGGTCTTTCAATCCTCAAAGCAATGGCTAGTTACTGGGAAGTGCAGCTGGATGAATGCAACAGATTTCTAATGACATTGTAGACAACATTCAGATAGTTACACAGGCAGCTTAACATTTCAACTGTTCCCAAAGATAATCAACGTGAGCAACACAAGATAGTCAGTGGCCTTCCCAAATTGAAAGATATTGGGGATGATCTGCTGGTGGATTGATTTGGAAACATAATGGAACAAGTCATCACAGACCACAATCAGAATCTAATGTGTCTGCTAGAAAGATCTTGCCAAAAGAACCTGAAGCTAAGCAAAAAGAAGATACAATTGAAGATGCCTGAAGTCAAATACAAAGGTCATGTACTGTCAGTGAAAGGTCTTTATCCAGATTCTGAGAGCTATAGTGGAGATACAACAGCCAGCAGATATCAAAGCAATGCAATTGCTATTGGAATTTGTGGACTATCTACCTAATCCTTGCCTAATTTGTCATCACAGTGTGAACCTTTATGCATAAATCACTGCAAAGGATTTGCAGCACTGTTGGGCAGAGAACAAGAAGCAACCTTCATTCAAAGTGAAAAAAATTAACAGCCGCAGCTTGACACATTCTGAAAGGCATTAACCCTGCAGAAGTCGTGAATCTGAAAGACAACCTGTGATCACACACTCACCATGAGCATAGCATTCCCCAGGGAAAGAAGCTCACCTCAGGAATAAACAGATACCAGATCAACAAACAGGAAGCTGTATTCATGTCATTCATGTAATGAATAAAATGTATGTGCAGAAACTGATGAAAAAATGACATTAATTAGAATTATCGGTTTTGTTAATGAGTGATATTTTTCTTTGTTGACCATGTTTATTGGATAGCTTGTAATTCCATTGATGGCGCGTGCAAAGTTTATTTTATGGCTTACTGCAGTCATGTGACCTCTACCTCTGCTGTAAGTTGCTTTCATATAAAATGGGTAGCCTTTAAACATAGAAACAACAATTAAAATTGGTCATGTGCCAGCATTGTAGAAAGCAAGTGCACAGTTTTCCATTCCCTCACTCCTCTGCTTGTATTTGGAAAATACAACATTGGAAAAGTGGCCAATCAGATTGTGATCAATGTACAGTATGCCTCCATCTGGAGCTAAAGATGTAGCAAGAAAGCTAGATTCTCCTCTGGAAGGTCACTAGCTAAATCTTCTCCGTCATATTCCCAATATTCAAAAACATCTATCAGGAACAGAAGGCAGAATAAAGTCGGGGTTGAAACTTTATTGCTGGAACAGCACAGCAGGTCAGGCAGCATCCAGGGAACAGGAGATTCGACGTTTCGGGCACAGGCCCTTCTTCAGGAAATGAAGTCGGGGTCTAGATTAGAGTGGTGCTGGAAAAGCACAGCAGGTACCTAGAATAAAGTCGAGGCCAAGCCTTAATCATCATCAATATCTTACCTAAAGCCTGCCAAAGGTGGTGATCAGGGTCTTCAGTCAACAATAACTATTATAGATGGAACCTCTTCCATAAACAGGCTGTGGGGGACCTAGCCAGGAAATTGCCTCAATTCTTAAGTCATTACCACCTCCAACATATTCACAGCTGCACCAACAAAACTGGACCACTAATGCATTCTACTAGAAGGAGCATACTAATTAAACAATAGCCAATGCAATAACTATACAATAGTAAAATATGTATAAAACTGTTAGATCAATCTAATAATAAGTATTAATAAGGATTTTCCTGTATAAAATCATTGCAAATACAATTATTTTTAATATCACTGTTTTCATTAAATCCTTCAGGCTTGAAAAGCGATAGATTATTTTCTACTCATCAATTTGTTATACTTTCACACAGTGTTCTTTTCTACTTATCAAAATCTGCAATAAATCAGCTTGCTGTCAGTCTACATTAGGACTATGTGTATGTACAGTTAGTTAGTTACAGGTGCTGAATTCTTCAGGCCAGCAGTTTTCTAAGTGTGTAAGCTTTTGTAAAGTGTGCCATTAACAATGTGAATATGCAGTAAGTTGACAGCATGTGAAGTTTAAATTGTTGCACACAAATGCATTGTGACATATGAATTGCTGCTGAATCACAGTAAAAGCTGGGCGAAATCAATGATATTCCTAGTAGGCAAGTTGTTGGAGGGAATCCTGAGGGACAGCATTTACATGTATTTGGAAAGACAAGGACTGATTAGGGATAGTCAACATGGCTTTATGCATGGGAAATCATGTGCCACAAACTTGATTAAGTTTTTTGAAGAAGTACCAAAGAGGGTTGATGAGGGCAGAGAAGTAGATGTGATCTATATGGACTTCATTAGTAAGATGTTCGACAAGGTCCCCATGGGAGAAAGTGAGGACTGCAGATGCTGGAGATCAGAGCTGATAATGTGTTGCTGGAAAAGCGCAGCAGGTCAGGCAGCATCCAGGGAACAGGAGAATCGACGTTTCGGGCATAAGCCCTTCTTCAGGTCCCCATGGGAGACTGGTTAGCAAGGTTAGGTCTCATAGAATACAGGGAGAACTAGCCATTTGGATATAGAATTGGCTCAAAGGTAGAAGACAGAGGGTTGTGGTGGAGGGTTGTTTTTCAGACTGAAGGCCTGTGACCAGTGGAGTGCCACAAGGATCGGTGCTGGGTCTACTATTTTTCGTCATTTATATAAATGATTTGCATGTGAGCATAAGAGATATAGTTAGTAAGTTTGCAGATGACACCAAAATTGGAGGTGTAGTGAACAGCGAAGAGGGTTACCTCAGATTACAACAAGGTCTTGATCAGATGGGCCAATGGGCTGAGAAGTGGCAGATGGAGTTTAATTTAGATAAATTTGAGGTGTTGCATTTTGGGCAAGCAAATCTTAGCAGGACTTATACACTTAATGGTAAGGTCCTTGGGAGTGTTACTGGACAAAGAGACCTTAAAGTGCAGGTTCATAGCTCCTTGAAAGTGGAATTGCAGGTAGATAGGATAGTGAAGAAGGCATTTGGTATACTTTCCTTTAGTGGTCAGTGTATTGAGTACAGGAGTTGGGAGGTCATGTTGCAGCTGTACAGGGCATTGGTTATATTGTGTGGAATATTGTTAGAATATTGCATACAATTCAGGTCTCCTTCCTTATGGAAAGATGTTGTGAAACCTGAAAGGGTTCAGAAAAGATTTACAAGGATATTGCCAGAGTTGGAGGATTTGAGCTATAGGGAGAGGTTGAATAGGCTAGGGCTGTTTTCTCTGGAGCATTAGAGGCTGAGAGGTGACCTTATGGAGGTTTATAAATTCATGAGGACCATGGATAGGATAAATAGACTAAGTCTTTTCCCTGGAGTGGGGGAGTCCAGAACTAGTGGGCACAGGTTTAAGGCAAGAGAGGAAAGGTATAAAAGAGACCTAAGGGGCAACTTTTTCACACAGAGGGTGGTACATGTATGGAATGAGCTGCCAGAGGAAGTGGTGGAGGCTAGTACAATTGCAACATTTAAAAGGCATTTGGATGGGTATATGAATAGGATGGGCCAGGTGCTGGCAGGTGGGACTAGATTGGGTTGTGATATCTGGTTGGCATGGATGAGTTGGACCAAAGTGTCTGTTTCCATGCTGTACATCTCTATGACTCTATGACTCTATATTGAAATTCAGATCATATTGAAGTACATTAAGATTCACTCGTGCCTGCGAATAAATATTTTACTTAATTTTTCCAAATTCTATATATTTACTTGTACTACAGTGTTTGGTTCTCCCAACAAAGGAATAATTTTACTGCAATTATCTAAATAAAAGCCTATCAATATTCCCTGTCTCGGTTCATATTTCAAGAAGTCCTGGATATGAACTGGATGTTGAAGAAAAAAGATTTTTCTGGAATAAACAGGAATTGTGGATTAGTAAATTATTCCTTACTATTGAATATGGATCATTATTTCCCTTATTCCATTCATGCATGTTGAATTTAACTGTACTTTTATGCATTATTTGAACAATCGATGGTAAATTGGGATCAAACTATTAAACAATTCACTGAACCCAAACATATTGTGGACTCCTCCTCATTACTCTCCCATTTCAAAATGTCCAGACAAACATTCAGTTCCAGTTGGGTTGGCAAGTTAATCTACAGGTAAGTACCTGCACAATTGAAGCAAGATAAATTCACCCGTGTTAGCTTTACTTCTACCTCTGATGGAATGAATCACGTTGACACGGGGTTCACCTGACGATGAAAGAGTTATGTAAGGGGATTTAAACAGCAAACAGGTCACAGTTCTTGAACTAATTTGCTGCTTGGGTGAGAATTGTTCAACATTTTCACTTTATGAATTGCTTAGGCAGCTATACCCCTGAACACTGGAAGTAAAGGGAGTCTGGTTCATGTTGGAGGTGCAAGACTGCATACTTTTCCTTATAGATGCTGATTTTACTATTGGCAACGAAAAGGTAACTTGATGTTGCTTCAGTCCCCACAGTGTGAGCTTCCAGTTGACTGTCATATTAATTATGCACGTCACTCCAATTGCAGTTTCTCCATGTTCAACTGCCAACACTGTTCCAAAGAAACTTAACATTTGAAGAAGAGTATCCCATCTTTCAATTTCCTCATGAAGTTCATATTTAACATTATAGCTTATCTCATATCCACTCTTCCCAAGTAGTAGCTGTATTATACTGTTGTTTGACATTTATAACTCTTCTAGACACATTTTTTGTTTCTTTTTATTTATTTTTGACTGGCACCATTGTTTTTATTGGTGTTTAAGCACTTGTGCCTCCCACTCCAGTACAGATCTTTCTTTTGTTTGTGTCCTTTTCTCACACTGCCATTAACTACCTCAAATGTTGGTCTGCACGTCAATCTGGAAGAGTGTGTGAGTTTGGGTGTGTGTGAGAACTAAAACTTATGAATTTGACAGCCTGTCGGGAAGTTGGCTTCAACTTATTTACTCTCTATTCAACTAAAACATGTGCCAATACAGGAAAGTATTCTACAAACACTTAAGTAAAACAATATTAACTTACTAGGTAGAATTGAATGCTCCCTCAGAGATGAGTCTGGAGGCTGAGGGCATAAATCAGGTCAGAGGGAGCCATCGTCTTTATAGTTCAGGAACAGAAGGCCTATGGAGGAATGGGGCTCCTGAAAGCTACCCACCTGCTTTTACCTGAGATCACCCTTCCCTTAACTCTCCCAATCTGACCACTGCTCAAAGCACATTCTACCCTCTCTCATACCTCACACATTGGAAGATGGCCATGGTTTTTGGAGGTCAGTCAGCTCAGCTCCAGGGTGTCTCTGCATGAGTTCCTCAGGGCAGTGTCCTAGGCCCAACCATCATCAGCTGCTTCAGTGATGACCTTCCCTCCATCATAAGGTCAGAAGTGGGGATATTCGCTGATGATTGCACAATTTTCAGTACTATTCACGACTCCTCAGATACGAAGCAGTCCATATTCAAATGGACAATATCTGTACTTCGCCTGATAAGTGGCAAGTAACATTTGCACCATGCTATGGCCATCAATAAAAAACAATGTAACCACCACTCCTTGACATTCAATGCTGCCAGGGGTATGTGGCAAAACATGTGGCGAAAAGGGGGTCATACGGGCTGGGTGTTTCATCCACAGTCAGGAGCACGCTAGCTTCAAGGTTGTGGGACACACTGCATGACCACACTTGGTATGGTCACCTCATATGTCAGGGGCTAGTAGGTGAAGACTGTTATGAACAGGTTGACTGGGAACCTGGGGAGATCCGAAGTGTATGGAGTTTACGGGAAGGGCTACCAGGAAAGGGATTTGGATATTTGGGGGCCTCACTGACACATTGAAGTGAAGACTGCAAACCATTGGCTGAGTAGCTTTCACTGTTGCCATCCATAGTGCTTGAAACTGGAACTACACAATGGAAGAAAACAGCAGTGACCACCCTTGGAGTGGCCAGGGTAAGTGACTCAAATTGTGAGGTGAGGGTGGGGTGAGAGGGGTGGTTGTCGACAGGAAGGATGCTGTAAGACTCACTTAGTGAAGACTTTTAAAGAGAAAGAACATTGTACACAGACCCATACTATGTACAGGACACAAGTCCATGGAGTCCCTGTTCTATGGCCATCCTAATGCATTGCCCCCATCTTTATATTGCACCTCCATGCCTCCAACTAGTTGTGTTATGAACTATTTCACGTCTACAATTTAGACACAGAGACTGTAAATATACGTGGATATTGTACACAGAGAGTCAGAACTGTCAGTAGCACCCATAGCTTGAATACATCATCATCCTCTTGTTTCCAGATGATGCAGCAAATTCTCAGCACAGAACTCCAAGTATGGAACACCATTAGTGGGTAGGAATGATGTGGAGGTGTAGGTATTAGACTGAGGTGGACAAAGTTAAAAAACACACACAACACCAGGTTGTAATCCAACAGGTTTATTTGGAATTACAAGCTTTCGGATCACTGCTCCTTCGTCAGATAGCTAGTGGAGCAGGATCATAGGACACAGAATTTATAGCAAAAGTGAGTATGAAGATATGCCTTATGCTGTAACAATGATGGTCAGGACTACATATGGAGACAAACAACTAAGTGTAAGATTAAAGCACAACATTTATATAACAGTGCAAATGCACATATCCATGCCACCAAAGTGCCTTCAAATTTCTAGCTTTCCAGCTGTTCACCAAGATTCTTGATGCCTGTGTTCATAGAATCACAGAATACCTACAGGGTGGAAGCAGGTCATTTGACCCATCAAGTCCATATCGCCCCTCTGAAGAGCATCCTACCGCGAACCACTAAGCCACTTAGCCAGCACATTCCTGGATACCACAGGGCAATTTAGCATGCTCAATCCATCTAACAGGCACATCTTTGGGCTGTGGGACGAAACCGAAGAATCCAGGGGAAACCCATGCAGTCATGGGGAGAATGTGCAAACTCCACACAGACAATCACTCAAGACTGGAATCAAAGCCGGGACCTTGGTGCTATGAGTCAGTAGCGCTAGCCACTGAGCCACTGTTTTCACTTTAATGATAGATTCGTGATTAAGTTTCTAAAATTTTCCTGTAAAACTCCCAAGACAAGGACGTAGCAGCAATTGAAGAGTTGAAGAAATATGCCCAAGAGAGAATAGAGACCCAGCATTCATAGCTGCTCGTCTCACTTTGTGAAGAAGAGTTTGTTCCCAATATTGCTGAGAGATTGTGTTGTACAGCACGGAGATTACATTGATGCTTTGGAGATTTGCTTTACACATCAACAATCTGTCTTAGAAGATCATGAACAACAGCACCAGCAACAAAACTCACAGAGGCCTTCTGCTTGCAGACATAAAACTGCACAGCAGAAAGTAAGAAAACAGGAACAGACCAAGGGAGGTGCAGAGAGGAGAGAAAGAGAAGGGAGTAGCAACAGAGGGAAGAAACAGAGACAGAAGAGCAGCAAAAAAGGTGAACAGTAGAGAAGAAAGCAGCAAAAGAGGACCAGCAAGAGACAGCAACAATAAAGGGGTGGAACAGTCTGAGGGGAAAGCAGAAAGAGGAAATCAGAGAGAGGAGACAACTAAAAGGACAACATAAATGATATAAAGTTAAAAATCACAGAACAGCAGGTTATAGTCCAACAGATTGAGTTGGACTCTAACCTGGTGTAGTGTGATGTTTAACTTTGCACATCCCAGTTCAACGGCAGCACCTCGAAATCATAAATGATATATATTGTCTGATTGTTTGATTGATATGTTGCTAAGCAAGATGTTATCTGTACTCCAATAATCTAAACAAAAAACTTGCATAATTACCTCCTAACTCACCTTTTTGTACGCTGCACTAGAGTCCCCTAACTAAGATGGAGAATTAAGCGACATTAGAGATGATGAGAAATTTATTTCAATATTTCCAATAGTAACAACAGTGGAAACTCCATAATTAAACTTTGTGAAGAGCATCAAAATATTACTATCATTTAAGATTTGTAGAAAGAACATCACTATTTGCATTTGAGAAAGAAAAAAGACTAACAGTGACTGGTAGGAATAAAGGTAATTTTGTTCCTATAGAAACCGTTGAAACCACTAAAATATTTGGCCTGACTCATTCAAATATGTTGGATATCTTCAGTAATTTACTTATTTTAGAATTGTTTTCCTTATTCTGTGGAGGATATGTGGCAACTGGAATAAACCATAAGTTGTTTATTCAGAGCGATAAACAAATTTTGCCATGATGACCTCATTGAGCAGTATCAACATTCTGCCTGCTTATGCAAATGTGCCCCAAGTGAACTGAAGACCAAGATAGCACGGAACTAGTGCAGGGTCACGTTGACTGAGGCCTCTAGTAGAAATTGATCTGACTCCTTCTGTGTATGTTATGTACCAGAAGAAGATACCGATAAAATCCACAGGGGTTTGAGATTTGCTTCATATAATCACATTCCAATTCCACATCTCATTCTAGGAGTTAACATGACACTTCTTTAAAGATCTTCCTTTCAAAACAGTCCAAGACATGCAAATTGGCAAATTCTTTGCCTTGATCATTCACACCTACTTGGGTGATGTGATGTAAAGTGATTTATGGTTCTGACCCAATTGCTAGCCTGCGAGACCAACAGAGGCATCATGAAAGTTACAGAGCAACAGCCCAGCAGCAAGCTCATTCTTCTCAGTGTTTAGTTTCTCTAATTATTTTAGTTTTGGCACCCTCTTTCAATTACTCTTACAGTTTTGCAATTCAATTTCCTGTTAGTGTCAAAAGGTAAATTCAGAAATCAAAATATCTTACTCCATCTCTATCTAGATGTCAAAAAGTGATAGGACTGCAATAAACTAGTCCCCCAGCATCATAAATAGAGACAGAATCTGTCTTGCTATCACTCCTTCATTGTAAGTGATGAAGTGTGGATGTCCTCTGAGGCATTGCCAAAGGAACAGTGCATGTACAGATTGTACATCTCACAAAAAGCAATTGATTTTGTTCACTAATGTTCTTTGGAGAAGGAAATATACTGTTCTTACCTGGATTGGTCTATGTATGACTGCAGAGTCACCATAATGTGGATGACTCTTTAATCCCCATTGAAAATAACCAAGCAAGTCAGTCAGTTGCATGAAATTGTTATGGGAGATTCAATAAGGAATAGAATCAAATGGGTAACCCAGGATCAATCAAGGCACCAGAAACAACAGCCCTACCAACACCTGCTCCTCACTAATACTTGGGGGCTTGCTTTGAAATTGGGAAAGCTGTCTTGCCAACAAGTCAAGCAAAAGTCTGACATTGTCTTACTCAAGGAATTACACTTTATCAAAAATATCCCAGATAACATCACTATCTCTGGGAACATCCTGTTCCATGAGCAGAACAGACATACCAGAAGTGATGTCTTGAGGGTACTCCAGTTGGGAAGAATTTGACCTAGGAGTTGTCAACATTGACTCCAAAGCTATGATGCCTTATGGCATCAAATCACACATTGGCACACCACCTTTCGTAGTTTCCTTCACAATCCTGACTTGGAACTATATCGCTCTACCTTCACGATCATTGAGTCAAAAGTCTGGAACTGCATCCCTAACAGCACTGTGGGTGTCTCAACACCATACAGATTGCAACAGTTCAAGAATGCATTTCACAACCGCACATCAAAGGACAATTAGGTATGGCAATAAATTCTAGCTTAGCCAGCACATTCTGTTCTCTACATAACAAAACTAATGTGCCATCAGCTTCTACAAGCTTACTGGAACTTTTGCTATCTACCTCCATGATTCCTGGTTGACATTGCAGGAGTCCCTTTGCCCCTGGAGTCCTGGCCTCTGGACTTGCTGACATTTTACTCCACTGAATAGACCACATCGAGTTGCATCCAGAATTCTGTTCCATTTCCTTTTCTCATTCTTGTGATTATTTCTGAGAAAATAGAGATATGCAGTCACTGGAAATGACACTGCACAGCACTTTCCTAATCCCAATTAACCCATGCTGATGTAAATTCTAAGCAAAAGAGCGTGCAGATCCATTTGGGCGAAATCCATCCCACCCAACCATATTAAGGTTCATATTCTGCCCTTTATTCTTTTCTGTACTGGATTTGAGATTGAATGTTGGTGGGCTACATCAAATTCAGGTCCCAGCTCAATGGACTGAATCTTACCAGATACCAGCTAAGTGTCATTTTCATCAATTTTCTTATTTTGGAAGGTTTCTCTCTGGAGGCCAAGCAATTTCTTTCCCAAACTCACCTCATTAACTTTGTACCATGCCTCTGCAGTGCCCCACTCTTCTGATGCTAGGCCAATTCTCCAACTCGCTGTAGGTGGAAGCAGTCACCATATCCCAGGATCCCTGGCACCAGTGACATCCTTAAAAGACCATTGTGCACCCAGAAAAATGCTGGCAATTCAGAAATACCCTGCATGATTCAAGACATTGTTGTGGCAACATACACTTCTGTGTTTTCTGGTGAAATGAATAGTGATGGTTAACTTCAATGTTCTTCCCATCACATGGCTGATCAGGAATTTCTCCTCCACTTATCACCTGTCATGTTTACTGATCACGACATCCCAGGATGGAATTCAAACCTTTGGCTCAGACGTAGTGAGATACAACCCACTGTGCCACAAGACCTCATCGCTGGTAATAAAATAACACAATATAGATAAAAAGACTCAGATTCCACTGTTCTGTGATAGATTACACCATGTTCACTTACGCATAACAGTCTGCACATATGTATTACATTGCAACTTTTCACCTTTAGATGTGATCAAAACAAAAGCTAAAGAGAGACTTAAAGGAATCCATTTGATACTGATAATAACTTTAGATATTCTGTTATTTTCTATTCAAATAAAATCCTAGTATTTAATTTTGTTACATGTATGTTGAATAAATTATTCCATTTTACCAAGAGACGCTTGTGAAGCAAGATGGCAGGAACTATTTCTTGTGACAATATACATATGTTGTTTTTCGTGGAAGGGAAAGGTAGGGTTCATGACCCATTCCAAAGATAAATCAGTATTTTTAATCAACATTCTTTAGAAAAAAAGCAGAATCATGACTCCTCCAGACTAAAAAGAAACATCTATGTTTGTGGTTTTGAGTTACTTCAGTGGTTTAATATAGAAACACAGTTAAGAAAAGTAGAAAAGCAATATCTCAAAATAGCTATATCCTGTTTAGTTGAATATGATTGTGCTTTTGTGATAGTTATCTCTAGTTAGCAGATTTTATGCACTAATAAAATACAACTGCAAATCAAGCAAACCTTTGACAGCATTCAAATTCTTGGCTACACAACACTGACAAACAAGACGGGACAAAATCTTTATTAAGCTTTTTTCATTAATGTTAAGAGGAAGGGAGAAATGGCAATTTGCTGTTTGTGGCTGGACATGCAATGGATTAAGATAAATTCTTCCCCTTTATACCACAGGTATAAGGGTGCAAAATGTCCTCCAACTGTGCTATCTGCAATTATGATTTTCTTCTGAAGGCATTGACTCATATGAAATAAGGAATTCAAGAATTCCTCTGATAGAATCATAGAATCTCTACACTGTGGAAACAGGCCAATTGTCCCATCAAATAAACACCAACTCTCTGAAAGGCATCCCACACAGACCCATCCCCCTACCTTATCCCTGTAACCTGGCATTACCCACTTAACCTACACAACCCTGAACACAATGGACAATTTAGCATGGCCAATCCACCTAACCTGTACATGTTTGGTCTGTGGGAGAAAACCAGTGCACCCAGAGGAAACCCATGCCAAGAACCTGCAAACTCCACACAGACAGTCACCTGAGGGTGAGAATTGAAGCCAGGTCCCTGGCAATGTGAGACAGCAGTCCTAACCACAGAGCCACTGTGCCACCCATTAACTTAGAGAGAATAAAGCCGTGTCTCCAGCATTAACAAGTCACAGATAACTATCTTCCAGGTCTTCACTGATCTGATTGATTGATGGCTTGGCTTGACTTCTTGCCCATGAAAAGAATCTCTCACATGATGCTGATGTCTCCCAGCATGGCAGCTGATAAAGACCCACCTAGCAGGCTATTCCTACAGTGACAGAAAGATACAGGCTGCAACAGCACTTCTTCCACACCAGGTGACACCACATTGGGCGGATGGATGAAGACTGAGGATCAAATCTGGTTAGTTCCAGTGTCATTTTACAGCCTCCCATTTTCACCCAGTGCTATCTGCCAATAACCACTTGGTGATAGAACTTGTCTGGGGTTCTCCCATTTCTGTGGAGCTCCTTCAATTTTCCACCAAAATTATTGTGAGGGAACTCTCAGTGAAATTTTATTACAATGTATTTGTATATGAACACGTTTTAGTATTTCACAGTGACCAGGAGCAATCTAAGCAGATTTTTCCCATATCTTCTTCGGGAACACACCCAATACTATTCTTGGAAGAGATTACATATCTCAGCACATACTTTGTTCATTTCCACACTCGTTAACAGAGCCATTAGAGGAGCTATTATGCAGTCAGCTATTAAATAAGATTTGTGGGATTATTAATCTATTATTTTAATAGGGCCATGTCAGTGTCTTTGGGACTTTTTAAGCATATCTTGAAAGCTGAGCTGCAGAGTTTTTCTTATCAGATCATTCTATTGCTGATCTTATTATGACCCCCCACACTATGTATAAACATGGTTATGTCTTGAAAGACATGTTGAGAATTATAAAAGACTGGTTAATGAAAATTATTCTGGATGGTTTAGAATGGTTGATTCATATAGTTGCTGATGTCTGAGCCCTCTGGTCTGAGCAGTGCATGGAGTTATGATCCATTGCTGGTTAACTTTGAGAAGAAGGCACAAGACAAACAGTGATCATGACCAAAATTAGATATCAATGAACCAAGTTTACATGATGGCCTTTTCATAAAACTGGATTAATTCACCCCAGTCTAAAAGAACCTACATGAAGATGCTGGAAATTGTATTGATAAGGATATTATTAAACTAGAAAGAGTGCAGAAAAGATTTATTAGGATGTACCTGGACTGGACTGGAAGATTTGAGGTATAAGGAGAGATGGGATAGGCTGGGACCTTTTCTCCTGGAGTTTAGGAGATTAAGAGGTGACTTTATAGAGATTTGTAAAATCATGAGAGGCATAGATAAGATAGATAGCCAACAGCTCTTCCCCATCATAGGGGAGTCCAAAACTAGAGGGCATAGGTTTAAGGTGAGAGGCGAGAAATACAGAAGTGTCCAGAGGGGCAGTATTTCTCACACAGAGGGTGGTGAGTGTCTGGAACAGGCTGTCAGAGGTAGTGGTGGAACTGCGTACAACTTTGTCATTTAAGAAACATTTAGACAAGTACATGAATTGGATCTCTATAGAGGAACATGGACCAAATGCAGGCAATTGAGACTAGTTCAATTGTGAAAACTAGGCAGCTTGGACATTTGGGCCAAAAGGCCTGTTTCCATGCTGGAGATCGCTATGATTCTATATAATGAATTTAGCTTCATAAAATTCCCAAAGGTACATTAAAAGAATCTTATGGAACAAAATTTGATATAATTTCATGTAAGCAGATATTAGAAATGGTCACTGTAAGCTTGCTAAAGGAGATAAATTTTCAGGAGCATTTATATAGAAGGGTGGAGATGTGGAGAGGTTTGGAACACGAATTTCATGGTAGATGAAAGTAGACTCATCATTGGAGAGAAGATGGTAATGCAGTGTTCACTGGACGAGTAACTAAATTAATGCTCTAGGGAAATGAGCTCAAATTCCACCATGGCAGCCGGTGCATTTTCAATTCATTAATACATTTAATCTGCTTTCCAATGAAATGGACTGGAAAGCTAGTCTCAACAAAGTCAAGCTCTCGTTAATAGTTAAAAAGAACAATTTGTTCAATAATATCTTTCAGGAAAGGAAGTTTGCCATTATTGCTTGGTCTGGCCTATGTGTGACTCCTGACACACAGCAATGTGATAAACTCTTAATGCCCCTCTGAAATGTTGAATTAGAGTTTGGCAATAAGTGTCCACCTAGCCAATTACATTCACAACCCATGACAGAGTTAAACAATATAAAATCATGAATGTACAAAATACTAAAAGCTCTATTAATAAAATACTGTCTTTGTAGGCAACATTTCAATCAAACTCCAAAAAATCCAATCAGATTCACTGTCACGGGTTGAGGAAGGCTTTTCAGAACTTCAGCTCAGCTCTGTGAGATGTCATCCCAGTTATAAACAAAAAGCCCTCTAGCCCTCATCATTCACACCCTTCACCTTTCACATTCTCCTTGTCCCATCCAAGCCAATGTATGCCACCAGTGTCACATTATGCAACTGCACTAATGACCCTACGCAAAACTATGCTACTTCATGCCCTTTGACCCATTGATACAGAATCAATTAACCCTATTGTAGCAATACAATGAGTGAAATAAAGGTTTTTTAAAATCATATTCATTTATTATTCTCCACTATTTTAAAGAAAAGTGATTTTGCTACGAATGAAAGTGTCAATCATTCAAAGTATCAATAGCAGAAGCTACAAGCACTTGAAAAGTATTAACCTCTGTAAATAGACACTGTGTATATTTCTACAGAGATCACTGAACCAGAGCTGTCATTGGACAATATATTCTCCAGGCTGTTTCAGCTTGAAAGGAAAAACATAACTATTTAGAATCTGACATTCTCAACATCTTTATGGGACTGTGGTGAAACATAGACTATCTCGGGTTAGTACATGGCCTGTTGCCATTGTCTCCAACTTGTCTCTTCTTCCAAGTTAAATGATTTGGACATCCTTCATTTTCCCCTAAGTTAGCCCAGAAACATTTTGGGGCAGTACAGTGGCTCAGTGGTCAGCACTGCTACCTCACAGCACCAGCGTCCTGCGTTCAATTCCACCCTTATGTGACTGCCTGTGTGGTCATTCTCCCTGTGTCTATGTGAGTTTCCTCCCACAGTCCAAACGATGTGCAGGTTAGGTAGATTGGCCATGGTAAATATGGAGTTAAGGGATCAGTGGATCTGGGTGGGATGTTCTTTGGAAGGTTTGTTGTGGACTCAATGAGTTGAATGCCCTGCTTCTATACTGTAGGGATTTTATGGTAACAGGTGTCATAATCCTAACAAATAGAATAACTGAATTTTCAAATTTCCAGATCAGTCAAGATTAATAATTTTAGTGGATTGCTAGGACGTTAAGATTTGGGGTTTTCAAAGACTTTAGGTTATCAGCTATGAATTAGTAGAAATTTTAAGTTGAGCAATCAAGTCTCACAATATGATACTTCTGGTAAGTCATAGCCATTTTGAGTTCTGCTAATGAAATTGATCAAAAGCACAAATAATTATTTCAGGCTATATCTACAGCATCTTGAAGCTATTTCCCTGAATGCGTTACTGAAAGGGCACTGCATTGTTGCAGATCTCATACATTGTGTGAAATGTCAGAGGTACAAAGGAGCTTAATTGAATTCCATGGTTCAGGGTGGCATTAAAGATGAGGGTATTCTCTTGTTATTATGCCAACAATGTTTCCTCAAAGAAGTACCAGTTAAAGAAACACATTAACTAGTCATTCATCTCATTGTTTTTTTGTCAAATCTAGTTGGCAGAGACTAAATGCTATATTTGCATATTTAAGAACAGTCATGCTACTCCAAAATTGTTTGCCATGTGGAGTCATTTATCATTCTCTTTTGGCAATGTGGTCGAATGCTTTGTAATTTCAACCATTTCTTAATAAGACTCAGAAAGTGGATTTTGCATGATCCAATCTTTGCACCGCAATTTGAATTGGAAGCTAACTACAAATAGCCAATTTTTCACAGGAAGATTCCATGATGAGAAAATGAGTAGGACAACTGGCTAAAAAATTGTTTTTTTTTAATTGTTGTTGGAGGGAGGAATGTTCCCTGAGATCTAGGGAGAAATACTTCCTTCTCTTCAAATAGTCATGGCATCTTATGTTTATATCCACTTGAACAGATAGAACAACCTTTAGTTTCGTATTTCATCAGAAAGATACCATTTCCAGCAGCATAAAACTGTCTCAGCCTCTTCTGTGGTGACAGCTAAGATGATGGGCTCAAATCTACTATTTTTTTTTGAAATTATTGCAAAATGGAACTTTTGAAGTTCAGACTGGCTGCCTGGTTTAAGACATCAAACATGACCAGAGCGTGTTGTGGCAATACTATTTTTCTTGCATTGGCATTCACACGCCAACGCTTCAGATCTGAGTTGATGTTGTGTAACTGACCTGAATGACCTGCCATCAAACAAGGAATATGACCACATGAAGGGATGCCACTTACTTTTTGTGTAGTACAGCGGTCATTGAATAAAACTCTTCTCAAAGCCATATAAGCCAGGAATACAAAGTATAATATGTCTATCAATAAAGTTCAAAAAGCACATTTGCATTAACAAACACATTGTAATTCAGGAGCAACCCAGGAACTATTTAAATACATTTGCAGTAACATTGCTATTGCTAATTTAGAGGATGGGGAGTGATTAACATTCAGCCAATGCCACCACTTTCTCGGTAAGATCTTCCTATCGCCTCTCAAGGACTTATTCTTCAGGGAATGTAGGAGGTTTGGAAACACCGGAGGATCTTCAGCTTCATAAGACTGAAATCAGGCTGGCTCTAATAATGTTAATTATGGAGTATTTTATACTTTCAGAAGGATGAGCCTTCAAGGATTGGAGACCTCACATCCACTGCAGTACATGTGCCTGTCCTCAGGTATCCTTTATTCATGCCCAAAACTGGCAGCTGTGATTTTCCTGCTCCTCAGATGCTGCCTGAACTGCTGTGCTTTTCCAGCACCACTCTAATCCATGCAGGAAAACCCAATACATGGCCAACAATCTATGCCACTTTCTCTATGGAATTTTCTCTTCCTCCCACTCAGGACTGAAAATGGTAAAAGACGTAGGCACCAGAGCATTAGCCATGAGTTCATGTCATGTTGGAGCAAGGGAGGACTGCAGATGTTGGAGAATCAGACTTGAAAAGTATGGCTCTGGAAAAGCACAGCAGGTCAGGCAGCATCCAACAAGCGGGAAAGTTGACGTTTCAGGAGTAAACCCTACATCAGGAATGTCAGGTTGTATGTTTATAGAGGTATGGGTCTTGCTGCATAGTCAATGGGACAAATGTCACCAACGGTTGCATCTGGCACTTAACCCATGGATTGTCATTCCCCTTAGAGTTAGGCAAACAAACAAACAAAACAGGTAGATGGTTACCTTCAGCTATCATATACACCATGGGCTGTTTCTTCCTTGGTACACAAAATAATGAAAGAAAATACAGAAGGTAAAAGCCTGGTAGAGTGAGCAATCAGTCACCCATTATAAATTTCAGTGTGTAAATGTCAGTTGATAATGTTGAATAACAGGAGTGTGATCCATACAACTAGGTTAATGCCCAGATTCATGCGACCTTAACTGGCATTGCCAACTCCTGCCTACAAATAGAGAGGATGAAATAATTTGCTTTCATAGAGCTCCTTCCATGACTTCAAGATATTGCAAATCACTTGATCATCAATACAATACTGTAAAACCTTGAATGGAAATTTTAACCAGGTGGGGAAGGAAAGATTCCCCTCTGGTGCTGGCTGATTGCTATCTTAAATTGCAAATTACAAAGATATTACCAAAAATCAGTGGATCCTCATTTAAATATATTCCAGTGACATGATCAGGGCCTGACTGGCATATTAATGCAAGAGCTGAGTTGAGCAGCATTGTTGGGCTCCCGACCAGGCCAAAGTGTTGGGAAATGTATCCAGCACCAGAAGAGGCACAGCAGGTTACACTGTTGATGATTTATTTTCAAGAAAGAGTTCCTTGTGAAGATGTTTTGATCCCCTTTGTCCTGATCAATTATGTGAGTGCCAAGAATTGTATATTGAATAATAAAAACCAAAATGAGAAAAGCAAATTGATGAAAAAAAGACAAGTGGCAGAAAAGAGCCAAAGTAGAATAAGACAGTTTACATGAGAGTGTACATCCTTGATTAGTTTATGTTCTCATTTAGTTTTGCCTTAGCTATCTATTAATTTGTTGGAACTCTTTCTACAAACTTGTTTGACTTAATTGCTTTGCTCACATCAGATTGGAGCCCCATTGCTTAACTTCCTGTTTACTGCCTTGTTTCTTGACACCATGCAAATTTAAATTAGTAATTAGAATGTTGCACTGGGTAAGGAGTAATGCACACAGACTGAGCAAAGTGGCTTAGATAACATCTAGCCGACAGTGTGTTGCTGATAACTTTGTTCCTCTCAAGTCAGCCTGCTAAACATAAAATTCTCAATTAAATCGAAGTCAAAGTAAGCAACTTTGAACTATTAACCAATCAGTTCCTCAGAGCACACATTTTATACTTGTCGAATTCAAATATGCATGCATCTAAAAATATGTGCCAACAGAAATTACAGTACAGGTACACGGAACCAAACTAAAATCAATTCTGAAGCTTGCCTGAAAGTATATTAAGTTAATAGATTGTTTCATTATTATTAAGCTTAACAAATCAAGAAGAGCCACAATTCAATCAATGCTCTGTGCTAATTACCTGGCCTTACTTTTATCCCTGACAAGGGTATGGACAGGAATGACAGAGGACTGAAACTCCTGTTCCCTTCCCTTCCCTTAACATTTGTATTCAGAGTATTGTTTTTGAACAGGGTAATGTGTATGTTTCTTAACCCTTGGTATGTGGTCAGTTTATAATCTAGCAAGAAGCACTTGTGGGTTTAGAACAAAGAGGATTCTTTATTCATGCGTTCACCCCCTAAATCTAACACCACATCATTCATTCACCATTCACACACACTTGAGAAAAATATAGTTAAAAAGAATAGTGTACTTTAACAAGATATAAACAGTAATAATTAAGCCACATGATTGGCTCATCTCATTGCAGACTAGGAAATAAATTATTATTTTCCATTCATAAAGTCATAGAGATGTACAGCACGGAAACAGACCCTTCGGTCCAACCCAGCCATGCCGACCAGATATCCCAACCAAACCTAGTCCCATCTGCCAGCACCTGGCCCATATCCCTCCAAACCCTTCCTATTCATATACCCATCCAGGTGCCTTTGAAATGTTGCAATTGTATCAGCCTCCATCACTTCCTCTGGCAGCTCATTCCATACACGTACCACCCTCTGTGTGAAAAAGTTGCCCCTTAGGTCTCTTTTATATCTTTCCCCTCTCACCATAAACCTATGCCCACTAGTTCTGGACTCCCCCACCCCAGGGAAAAGACTTTGTCTATTTATCCTATCCATGCCCCTCATAATTTTGTAAACCTGACTAAGGTCACCCCTCAGCCTCCACTGCTCCAGGGAAAACAGCCCCAGCCTATTCAGCCTCTCCTAATAGCTCAAATCCTCCAACCCTGGCAACATCCTTGTAAATCTTTTCTGAACCCTTTCAAGTTTCACAACATCTTTCCGATGGGAAGGAGACCAGAATTGCATTCAATATTCCAACAATGTCCTGTACATCCACAACATGACTCCAACTCCTGTACTCAATACTCTGACCAATAAAAGAAAGCATACCAAACGCCTTCTTCACTATCCTGTCTACCTGCGACTCCAATTTCAAGGAGCTATGAACCTGCACTCCAAGGTCTTTTTGTTCAGCAACATTCCCTAGGACCTTACCATTAAGTGTATAAGTCCTGCGAAGATTTGCTTTCCCAAAATGCAGCACCTCGCATTTTTCTGAATTAAACGCCATCTGCCACTTCTCAGCCCATTGGCCCATCTGGTCAAGATCCTGTTGTAATCTGAGGTAACCCTCTTCGCTGTCCACTACACCTCTAATTTTGGTGTCATCTGCAAACTTTCTAACTGTACCTCTTATGCTCGCATCCAAATCATTTATGTAAATAACAAAATGTAGAGGACTCAGCACTGATCCTTGTGGCACTACACTGGTCACAGGCCTCCAGTCTGAAAAACAACCCTCCACCACCACCTCCAAAGGTCTTCTACCTTTGAGCCAGTTCTGTATCCACATGGCTAGTTCTCCCTGTATTCTGTGAGATCTAACCTTGCTAATCAGACTTGCATGGGGAACCTTGTCGAACGTCTGGCTGAAGTCCATATAGATCACATCTACTGCTCTGCCCTCATCAATCCTCTTTGTCACTTCTTAAAAAAAACTCAATCAAGTTTGTGAGACATGATTTCCCACGCACAAAGCCATGTTGACTATCCCTAATCAGTCCTTGCCTTTCTAAATACATGTACATCCTGTCCCTCAGGATTCCCTCCGACCACTTGCCCACCACTGAGGTCAGAGGAGATTCCTGAAGAAGGGCTTATGCCCGAAACGTCGATTCTCCTGTTCCCTGGATGCTGCCTGACCTGCTGCGCTTTTCCAGCAACACATTTTCACCACTGAGGTCAGGCTCACTGGTCTATAGTTCGCTGGCTTGTCTTTACCACCCCTCTTAAACAGTGGCACCACATTAGCCAACCTGCAGTCTTCCAGGGAAATTCAATAACTAAACTTCCAAATCAAAGTCATTGCAAGATTCCTTAAAGAGGTGGATTTTTCAGCATGTTACAAAGCTTGTAGTCTTATTACTAGGAGGTCATGTTTTTGTATTGGCGAACTTGAAATGAAACAGATTTGGAAACCTTAGAGAGGTGCAGTCTCCAGTTTTAAGACATCGATGTTGCTGACTTTGTTGCTGCTATTGTTCCTTGCTAGGTTGATTGCAGACTAAGTGATTTTTCCATGATTCTGGGAGTAATACGATTCATTATTTGTGGTCAGTTGTGGTCAGGTGGCCATCTGATCAATGCTGCTGTCCACCTCGAATGATTTGAAATTCAAAGTCATTACTATTTTCAAGCAGAGTCAGTGTCGCAGACCAAAGATATTAAGCTTTGTATAAGGTCCACAGGATAAGGTCCAGAGGAGGTGTAGATTTCACAAATCATTTACAGTCATACAACATAGAAACAGGCCCTTTGCTCCACCGTGTCTATGCTGACTAGCAAACACTAAACCATATTGATCCCATTTACCAGTACTTGATCGAAAGCCTACCATGCCCTTGCATTTTAAGTGTTCATCCAAATGCTTCTTAAACATTGAGAGTATGGCCAACTCCACTACCCTTTCTGGCAGTGTATTCCATATTTTGACCACCCTCTTGCTGATTTTTTTTTCTCTCAGATCTTCTCTGAGTCCCTTACTCCCCACCTTAAAATTTCTGTCAAAACATGTTTTGTTTTGGCATGCCCATTCAAGGGAATCTCTCCACACATGGGCATTTAGTTTGGAAGCCTTGAGAAATCTTGGAGTCCATGCAGAAATCACTTGACCCATGACAGCCATCTTCACATTTATAGGTCCATTTCTAAAAGCAAAAATGTTTCCAAAAAATTCTGTGAACATCACATGTCTTCACTGGGCATAGCAACAGTATTGTATGATGGTCCACTGGAAAATATGCCTGTATGGATCTGAGATCCAGGCATGGGTGAGCTTAGATCAAATGTCAGACAACACATAGCCTGATTGACCAACTTCACCTTAAAGGATTGCATTGGCAAGAGCTGTTCAATTCTCTGGACAGTTTAGTTTTGTTCTTGTTTAAGGCACTAGTACAGGAAATGGAGCATGTGCCCTTTCAGCTCACCACTTCTCATTGTCCAAGGCAATCTCTTCTACCAGCTGTAGTTCAGTGCACTCCTTCACCTTGGTGTACTGAATTCACTGCTCATGATGTGTCTCCTCCACACCAGTGAGACTAAACACAGACTGGGTGACCACTTTACACAGCACCTCCATTAAGTCTGTAAGCAGCATCCCAAGATTGTGTTCATCAGGTTTTGGTCAGAATCCTAGCTTCAGGTTTTATTTTTTTCCCCCAATTTTTCTTCACCTTTATCTTGGTTAGTTAATCTTCATCCTGTTTCTTTCTTAGACACTTCTTGTTTTGTGCAGCAATTCTTTGTTTCTTCACTATTACCATTAGCATTCTATTTGGCCATTGCTTCATGAAATCGTCTGTGAGTAATCTACCCTGGTCTCCATTCTATCACAGATCTTTTCTTTTCTTCTTCATGCCTGAAACCCTTTCAAGGTCTTAAAAATTCTTTAACTGTTTTTTCTCTCCAGTTCTGATAACAGGCTGTTGGCTTGAAGCCTTAACTCTGTTTCTCTATAAAGCACGAGTTAAAACAATGACTGCAGATGCTGGAAACCAGATTCTAGATCAGTGGTGCTGGAAGAGCACAGCAGTTCAGGCAGCATCCGAGGACAGGCAAAATCGACGTTTCGGGCAAAAGCCCTTCATCAGGAATAAAGGCAGAGAGCCTGAAGCGTGGAGAGATAAGCTAGAGGAGGGTGGGGGTGGGGAGAGAGTAGCATAGAGTACAATAGGTCAGTGGGGAAGGAGATGAAGGTGATAGGTCAGGGAGGAGAAGGTGGAGTGGATAGGTGGAAAAGGAGCTGGGCAGGTCGGACAAGTCCGGACAAGTCAGGGGATCGAGTTGCTGGAGGTTAGAAACTAGGATGAGGTGGGGGAAGGGGAAATGAGGAAACTGTTGAAATCCACATTGATGCCCTGGGGTTGAAGTGTTCCGAGGCAGAAGATGAGGCGTTCTTCCTCCAGGCGTCTGGTGGTGAGGGAGCGGCGGTGGAGGAGGCCCAGCACCTCCATATCCTCGGCAGAGTGGGAGGGGGAGTTGAAATGTTGAGCCACGGGGTGATTTGGTTGATTGGTGTGGGTGTCTCGGAGATGTTCCCTAAAGCGCTCTGCTAGGAGGCACCCAGTCTCTCCAATGTAGAGGAGACCGCATCAGGAGCAACGGATACAATAGATGATATTAGTGGATTTGCAGGTAAAACTTTGATGGATGTGGAAGGCTCCTTTAGGGCCTTGGATGGAGGTGAGGGAGGAGGTGTGGGCACAGGTTTTACAGTTCCTGCGGTGGCAGGGGAAAGTGCCAGGATGGGAGGGTGGGTCGTAGGGGGGCGTGGACCTGACCAGGTAGTCACGGAGGGAACGGTCTTTGCGGAAGGCGGAGAGGGGTGGGGAGGGAAATATATCCCTGGTGGTGGGGTCTGTTTGGAGGTGGCGGAAATGTCGGCGGATGATTTGGTTTATGCGAAGGTTGGTAGGGTGGAAGGTGAGCACCAGGGGCGTTCTGTCCTTGTTACGGTTGGAGGGGTTGGGTCTGAGGGCGGAGGTGCGGGATGTGGATGAGATGCATTGGAGGGCATCTTTAACCACGTGGGAAGGGAAATTGCAGTCTCTAAAGAAGGAGGCCATCTGGTGTGTTCTATGGTCGAAAAGCTCCTCCTGGGAGCAGATACGGCGGAGGCGGAGGAATTGGGAATACGGGATGGCATTTTTGCAAGAGGTAGGGTGGGAAGAGGTGTAATCCAGGTAGCTGTGGGAGTCGGTGGGTTTGTAGAAAATGTCAGTGTCAAGTCGGTCGTCACTGATGGAGATGGAGAGGTCCAGGAAGGGGAGGGAGGTGTCAGAGATGGTCCAGGTAAATTTAAGGTCAGGGTGGAATGTGTTGGTGATTTTGCCTGTCCTCGGATGTTCTCTATAAAGCATGCTGTCTGATGTTCTGAGTTTCTTCGCAGTGTGTTTTGTTCCTGGTACATCCAAAAATAGCCTCTCTGAAATCTGCACCACCAGCTACCAAACACAGGGAATATGTGCAATTCAGAAATCTTGCATTTCATAGCATTATATCTATTCCTCAATTTTAACGAAACTGAGTAAAACATATTAAACCAATAGTAGAAAACAAGCATTCATTCTGCTTATTGTCTTGGTGACTCTTGATAGGATTCTCCATATGGAAAATACACACAAGCAGTTTCAAATAAAGACTTTAAAACTTCCACCATCCCATGCCCATACCTTCATCCCACTCAGCTTCTGCAGAAACTTAAAATTTGCGTCATTTTGTTCTCCTCTTTGCAATCCAGAGTTCAAGTCTTTTCCACACCAACAGAGTGAAGATACCACCCTTGGTGACATTTACACCAGTGACCCAGAGGCTGGACTGTTATCCACTTATCCCACACCCTCCACCAGTGTGGGTACATCCACCTGGGTCACACATTTGGAATCGGGTCCATATACCTGTAAGGGCAGCTCAGTGGCTTTGCATATGCTCAGAGAGGCTGTGAAAACCAAGGTCGCAGACACTCAGAGAATTGCTGGGGAACAGGCACATCGATAATGGGCTTCAGATTTCAGCACGTAATGTCAGCTAGAGATGCAGCAAACCTTAGGAAAATAATGTGACAGGGATGTTGGGGATAGGTATTTATGTATACAGTGGAGGAGTCTATGTTCACCAAGAGTTGTGTCTTGGTATATGAGCATCTGACCTGTTCCGTGGAGAGATTAAAGATTACCATGGAGAGAGTAGTCACACATTAAACCAATATGTGCTCCAAAATGCACTCTGATGTTCTTGACATTGACTCCAAGCAGCAGTGGCTAGGCAAGTTGGGGATGAGGCACATGAAACTCACATCATGCTGTCCTTCTTCTCAGGGAGACATGGAGGCATCATTCTGTACCTCGATGGAGGAGAGGCTTATGGTAATTGCCCACAGGGTAGTGCCCAAGGTGACCATCCTCGGCCCATCCTCTCTACCATTGACCCCACTGCCTCCGGGTTTACGTACATTAACTGGGACCCTCAAAGCCTTAGACTTCCAGAAGATTCAAACTGTTCAGCATCTATGTAGCCTGAGATTGATTAGTTACAAATACTGTTTGGCTCCTGTATTCCATTGTCCTGGTGAGATAACTGAAGAATTAATTAGTTCAACTGACTTACCTCCACTGTCATGAAGTTTACCAGCTATAAATATAAGCCACCTTTTGGAAAAGCAGGAGGCAATGGGAACATATTGGCATATCTATGAATCCCCAGCTTTCAACTTGACTTCATAGGAAAATTTCTTTTAAACTCAAGAATGTACATGGTAACAGATTTGCATGAAGAAAATTGTTTCTCAGTGAATACATTTACAATATCAAGAATTTCAAGGCCCAAGGACAAATAAAAAAAATTCAATGGGTTTGAATCTGAGCAATTGAAAACTTCAGAAAACTACAAAGGATACATAGAAGAGGTTAAAATGCATAAATAACTTTGTTGAGCGTGCAGTACATTCATAACAACATGGAAACACATTGCAATTATTTCTATCACTTTGTGTGTTCAGTCAATGCAATGCAATGAAATTCTCAAATACTTTGATATTGATGCCCTATTTTCCTTGAGTTAGTTCCTTATTCATTCACCCACTCAAATTTGCACTGAAACAAGAATGTCAGGGCCAGATGGATTGCGCTGAGCTAGGAATCTGAACTGGAATCTGATTACCTGGCTCCAGACAATAACACCACCAAGACAGTTGCCATTGAAATTCTGAAACCTTAGTTGCCATTATTGTTGATTTCAAATATTCACTTCCACATTAATCACAATCTTGATTGCTATAGAACTTCAGATCTGCATTCAGGGCATTGTTAGACCATGCGATTAGTAGAAATGAAAGATTCAATTCATTGATGTATTGTGTAGTCATGCATGACACTGTTACCACACCAGGACATTTGATACTTCACACATCTTCATATACTCTTTATA
Organism: Chiloscyllium plagiosum; assembly: GCF_037043375.1. Lineage (NCBI taxonomy): Eukaryota > Metazoa > Chordata > Chondrichthyes > Orectolobiformes > Hemiscylliidae > Chiloscyllium > Chiloscyllium plagiosum. Next base: position 40,383,171 of record NW_028270148.1, read on the forward strand.
TATTGTGTAGCTTCTTATCTAGGACATAATCTTAAATTATAGCTAGGCCAATTAGAAATCTCCCCCTGGGATTCTTGGTGCCACATCATCTTTAAATCCCAGCCATGGACCTTGATTAAGTGCTGGTAGTGAGCAGCTACCAGCTACCAGCTACCTGTTAATTCACCCAAGCATGTTGGACAGGAGTAAATTGGCACCCAGTTTGCCAATAAGGGCCTGAAGGTCCTGGTGGATGGCGGCGTATATATCATAATTGCTCATGGAGCATGCCCTGAGATGATGGTGATTGATGGAGGGCAAGTGATGAGCTGAGCTGCCAGATCACTGCTCTGACTTCCAGGTTGGGAATTGACACCATCCACTGTCTTTACAGCAGGTAGGAGAACAAGAAAATGTATATCAATAAAGCTTAATACATTATAATGAGGATGTTACTACATGGAAATAGATCTCTCACCACTTACTAATGAAAATTTAATTTTGCCTTTCAACACTTAATTAGAAAATGGGATGGTGATGACCTGGTGGAATAGTCACTGGACTAACAATCAAGGGACCTGGGTAATGTTCTAGGAGCCTGAGTTTGAATCTCACCACAGCAGATGGTGGAATTAGAATTCAATGAAAAGATTACAGATCACTGTGAGATGATTGTTATGAAAACCCATTTAATTCACTTTAGAGAAGGAAATTTGCTGTCCTTATTTGTGGGAGAAATTGGGAGAACAAAAAGAAAGTCATTGTAGAAGAAAAGGAAAATATTATTGTTTTCCATGGTTATACAAAATATTTCAGATTTAAATGAATATCATGGTGGACCCTTCATTGTTCTGATAAATTATTGAGTTGTTAGCAATTTCATTATATTCTGTGGGTCTTTGCATAATTGAAGAGTCCAACGGTGAATTGGCACAGATCTCCACAAAACAGGCAACTCATCTTGGTGCGAAGGGGAGCCTTCATTAACTATGCTATCTCCAGCTTTCCTCAGAAAGCTGGGATTTGGCAGACATTGACTTTGAAAGATGTTGGACAAAATTTCAGTAATTGAGCTCGTAAGATAAAATGCTTTTCCAGGATCGGTGTCTGCAATGCATAGGTTTTTCGGGTGTAGTTGTATCCTGTGCATTGAACACCTTGTTGTTTCCCTGAGGTAGTTCACTACAGAAGATCTGTGCCACAGATCTGGTCAATGCTATTGAACGCAACACACTGAAGAATCTCATTGTGATTTTGTTCTGCCATCAAACTCTCATGATGGACCTCTGTTGTCTTTGGTGGAAGCATTCCAGAGTCTTGATGTGGCACCTATATCAGACTCTATGTCATACAGCACAGCAGTAAGGACAATGACCTTTACCAATGAGTATACTTATAATGCAGGGAAACCAAATTATCAGCAATAATGCAAGTATGCACAACAATGTTTGCTGTTGATTTGCATATGGGCTATATATCATTAGCTACCTCTTTGATGTTTTTAAAATGAATTATTGATCTTTAGTGGAACTGTTCAATCAAAGAAGGTGGAGGGCTGGAGCATGGAGTTGTGGGTTATTCAGATTAGGCTTGAGCCAAATGTTTTGGAGAAAGGATTGGCTGGAAGACAGTGAACACTGAATTATCTAGAAGCAATTATTCTTTCTGAGCTTGGTACATTCTTACCCCTGTATGATCTGTGCAAAGCAGCATAATTAAAAACAAATCTCCAAGAACCTGAGGTATGAATTGTCTCAGTGTTTAACAGAAGCTGAAATTCAATGAGATATGGAGCAATGCCAAAATCATTACTTTCCCTTTGAATTTAAAAGGTATTGGAAAAGTATCCCTTATTTCAATGGGCTATTTCTGGCACTAATCCATAGACTTAACAAATCGGTCCACTTTGAAGCCAAATCACTTCTGTGGTGCAAATCAAGTTTCAGTGATTGATAGATACAGGGGCAGATTTGGCACGAACCTTGCCATCGATGTGAAAATTGAATCTAAAAATCAAAAACATCACTTAACTTGCATTACTTCTTTAACTTTCTTTTCTAAAATTTTCAGAATTGTGTAATGCCTGCCATGCCTCTTACTTTGGGTAAAATTCATTTTCATGTGATTGGCCCTGAAGCTTTTGCCCTTTACCCATTGGCTGACGTCATTCCTTGGCCAACACAACATTGTTTACCGAAACGATTTTTCACCTGAATCGTAGCTTTCATCACAGAAGATGAACAGATACTTTAAAATATAACACACATCGACTTACTTTTGAAGTCATTGACAATGGCAAATACATGCATATGATCCATTCTTATATATGTGGAATACTCTTCAAAGTACATGTCCAAGTGCCTTTTGAAAGCTCTGAAATCTGTTTCTACCACTCTTCCAGAGAATGCATTTCATACCTTAACAATGAACAATTCTCCATGTGAAAAGAATCTTCTAATTTATTTGGTTCTTAGACCAATGATTTAAAATCGCAAACCGTTTTGTTCCCAATCCATTTTCTGGAGGTAGCATCTTTATCCGCCTTGCTCTATCAAATGTCTGATTAACTCCTCTAGTTCTCACTTTAATCAGCCATTCAAGGGAGAGTAATCTTAACTTACCCAGACCTACCAATTCACTAATGTCCCTCATTTCCGATATCAACTAACACTGTACTTCTGTATTCTTGCCAAGGTAATTGACATCCTTTCTAAAATGGGGTGTCCAGAATTGTACATCATACTCCAGCTGAGGCCTTGTAATTTGAAAAGATTGATCATAATTTCCTTGCTTTCCATTTCAATATTCCTTCCTATTTACAAAGCTAGGTATTCCCAATACCTTCTCTACTTGACTAGCTACCATCAAATATACATATCTTAGTGCATTCATTGCTTTTTTTAAAAGATCGTGTGCATATACAACTGTGCTTTGAGTTGGCCACATAGTTGGCAAACTGCACCCACTCCCAGTTGCAGTAGAAGTCCCAACTTGAAAATATTTTTATAATAGCTGTGTGGATAGGTTATGAACAACATGTGTGATGCTTTTGCCAGGATTCCAATCTCAACAAAAATTATCCTTATTTTGTTGCTAATATATTTTTACATAATTGCATTATATGTGGGAGTTGGCTAGAACAGGGAACATCTTGAGTTAATCTATCAATCTCATATTAATCTTACAAAACATGCCACAAAATTGAAAAGTTAATTAAAGTCAATGTTAAATAGATAAGAATATTGCCTTTGCACCAGACTAATTATCCAACTAAGGGCAAGCAATTGCTATTATACACCTCTTTTATGTTATTATGACAATGGATCAGAACCCCAAAGTATTTATCTTTTTTTGACATCTAATTCCAAAATTGTTGTTTTAAAAGGAGGACTGCTACACAAGACTGAAGAATTAAAATCAGCAATTATGTGAAGCGCATGAAATGTTCCACATGTAAGGAAGATGACGTAGTAAGAAGGGAAATTGAAGAGGCTAATTATATCTCCCCTCTCAGCAGAAAGCCATCTCCTGCACACATGTCTGCTTTACCATCCAGAAATCTATAGAAAAAAGAAAAGAGATTTTAAAAATATGTATCAACTCCATTGGCAGAGACAAGTGAGATTGAGTTCTCTTGTCTGTGTAACTGACAATTCTCCATGTGAAAAGAATCTTCTAACTTATTTGTCTTGCTTGGATTCAAGAATTGGTGACTGTGAATATCCCAGTTGATGAAGGGATGTCATTTCTCCTGCTTCTCGGATGCTGCCTGACCTTCTGTGCTTTTCCAGTGCCAGGCTTTTCAACTCTGATATCCAGCATCTCCAGTCCTCACTGTCTCCCCGTGGAAGGAGTATCCCTTAGGTACCTCTGTGTTGCAGGCAAAGATAATCTCTCACTGCAAATGCTGCAAGCCAGCTGAAAAAAAGAACCAGGAGAAAGGAACTTCAATCAGCCTACAAAACCAATAATCTCAAAAATCATCTGTCTACCTGCCACTCTTAACATTACTGTCTATTGCAACAAATGTAACATTCAACGATATGCTGTTCATGAATAATTTATAGACTGACCCCTAGAACTATGATTTTTAATTTTTTTCATTTTAGGCTCACCTCTCATTATATGTGCATTGAATTACTAGCTCTTCTCACATTTAACAATGAATAAACTCACCTCTTTTGTTAATCAAGAAAGTGTTGGTAACTTGGCTTCTTTCAAAATAAAAGTAATTTGTGGAACAAAGGTATCTGCAAGAGAAGGGATCCTTTCCAAATTAACCTTGTTGCAACTGACTAGGGGGAGGGGTGATGAAGGTTGGGGGGTAGGGATTGGCTGAATATAGAAGGGGAGCCAGTTCACCTCCCTGCACCTGGGAGTTTGATCATTTGGAATATTCCTGCCTGGAACTGGAATGAACTATGCCCAGGGTGCTGTAGCAATGTTTATTTTTGTTTATCCAGTTTCTTCACCATTTGCCGCATCTCTGAAAACAGGTTGAATTTTACACCAGTTAGGGTGCCAGGCAATCCACAGCCTGTCTACCATCACAATTCTATGAAAATAATGTCACTGAGCAACTAGTATCCAAATTAGGGCCACATCCTACAACCACCCAGATTTAACAGTTAGCAAGAGATGCCTACACCCATCATACAGTCCAGCATGTTTAATCTGCAGGCTGCTGGTTGGTGAAAGGAGGTGGTCCTTGTGCCCAATCAAGAATTTGCACACTCACAATTTTGCATCTCCACATCCACACTGCCCTCTCCAACATGGTTCCCTAAAACCACCTTGCCGAGCCTACCAAAACAACCTGATGAATTCCTGCACTTACCAGGATTGAGGGCCACCCATGATTCCTTTCATCCCACATCTCCCATAATACCAGCAATGGCCACCATTCCTGGTGAAGTGTGGAGCTGCTGACTCCCTATTATAAATGTTTGGAAGTCCTGCCTCATACCAATTAAAGAGCCTAAAATGTTAAAGCAGAGCAAGCTGACCATGTGGACGTTGGCTTACCCCCAAAATATATGACCTGGTGCCACAATCAATGCCTGGAAATTAGTCCATAGCATTCATTGACATTGAGGATTTCACCTAGAAACCATGAGGCAGAATTACTTGTTTGGATCAGGACTCTGATATCAGTGTCAAATCAGAATTCGGATGCATGAGGGTTTCACAAACAGTGCTTAGATGTGCTCATGTTAAAAAAAAATGCATTCAATATATTCTCTTTGAAAGCAACTTTCTCTTCTATCTCATAAGAATTCAATCAAACAACCAGGAAAAATCACATTGAAGAATGTTTTGATATTTCACACCTCTTAGTCTTGTCTAAATCGGCAGATATTCAAAGAATGATTGCATTGTTACAATCTCATCAAACTGTCAATGGAACTAAACCAGCCCTACCCTTTGCAGATATAAAGACTGAGTCCATTAATCATTACAAAAACTCAGTCAGACATTTGTAGTGAGGTCATCTGGCAAACAGGTGTCAGGCCATTTGTTCAGTCCACTTCTGTTGATATAGTTGTTAGATGACCTCATTATGAATTATATCTATTTATTTCACAAAACATTTCAATACCTTCTGAAAGTTTCTTTCAGGTTCCTCACTCCATACTAAACCCATACTTCATAACTCTTCTCAGGAATCATGTAGGACTTGTCCTGCAAAGACCAGGCCAATTCCATTAAAAGTGTGAAGACATTGAAGTAACCACCATCGCAACAATCAGCAAAGTTTTAAGTGCTGCATGTGAGCTTTTGAGGAAGGGATATTCCATTACATTCAATTATTCATTACATCTTTGATTAAAGGTTATATTCCTGTTCTATAATCAATGCTAAATCAGCTGATCTATAATTCCCTTAACTTGTACTATCTCCCTCTTTTAAATAGAAAGGGGTAGCATGGTGGCTCAGTGGTTAGCACTGCTGCCTCATGTTACCTGGGTTCAAATCCATCCTTGGGCAACGGTCTGTGTGGCGTCTGCACATTTTTTCCCCATGTCTCTGTGGTTTCTCCAGATGCTCTGATTTCCTCCCACAGTTCAAAAATGTGCAGGTTAGGTGGATTGGCCATGTTAAATTGCCAATAATGTCCAGGGATGTGTGGGTTAGGTGGATTAGCCATGGGAAATGGAGGGTTACAGAAATAGTGTAGTGGGTGGGTCTGGGTAGGATGTTCTTTCGTGGGTTAGTGTAGACTCAATGGGCTGAATGGCCTGCTTCCATCCTGCAGGGATTCAAACAGTCGAAAAGTTATGTGAATTACCTAAAGTGCTTTTGTGTCTCAATCCTCACTTCCCTTAATACGCTGACATCCTTCTGGGCAAAAAGGTTTTATTCCTTCTATACAAGATTGTCAATTATCTCCTGACCTGCTATCTTTAATGTCTTTACATCATTTCTTCCATTGCCATGTCTACCTTTTTAGTCACCTTGATGGTCACAGTAACTATTCAAATATTTCTACCATTTTACCATCATTACTTGATGTTGCATGCATTTGTATCAAGAAAAGTTACACACTCTTTCAAGGTTTAGGTCAGTCAAGTTTTCTTCTGAATGTATATATCTGTCAAATCAAGAAAGGTTAACATTAAAAGGCTAGAATTATTTTGATTCTTTGAGTCTATTCTCTCTGCAGATCATGCACAACGTGCTATATTACTGACTTTATTGGATATGGGCTGTTCCAAGAAGCTGAACTGGAAAGGATACAATATAAATGAGCAATTAAGTAGATGGGAGATGATGGTCTAGTGGTATTATCATTGGGTTAATAGTTTTAGAGACACAGGTAACCCTGGGTTCAAACTCACCTTAGCTGAAGGTTGAATTTAAATTCAAAAAAATGAGTGCATTGCGATACAAACCCATCAGGCGCCTACATGTGATTCCAAAACCAAAACAATGTGATTGATTCTTAATTGCCCTCTGAAATAGTGTAGCAAGTAATTGGATTGTACCAAACTGCGAACAGAGTGAGCTTTTAGTGCTGGGGAAGCACTACCTGCTTTGAGGGGCTTTGCAACAAATTAAAGCTCCAAAGACAGGTCATTCATTACACCGTATGGAATTCATTACACTATAACACTTCTTCAGTGCTAGACCTTGAGGTTGCCATTAATACCAGAAAGGGGTGATTATTTACCTCCTGTCATTTCAATGGAATGGAGTTCGAAACTCTTTCACGAAGAATGAGCTCACAATTTTGTTACACACCAGAGACCTCAGGAAATCTTCCCGCACAATGATTAAAAATTCTTTAAAAACCTGACAGTTACCATACCACAGTATGAACAAAATCATGGTCATAGCATTTGGAATTATATTGTTTCACTTAAAACTTATTACCTCTGAGAACGTACCAAGGACTGATTGAACCAATGCAAATTAGCACATCTTTAAAACATCTGCCTGTTGCTGGTAGTAATACAACATGCAGTAAACTTTCTGACTCAAGCATCAGCTGTAGTCAAAACAAATTTACATCATCCATTCATAGCATGACACGGTCCAATTTGGTGGTTTAATTTGTCAATAGCCTAGCCATTATTGCCAACAAAACTGATATGTTCATTTTATGCTTAGCCACAAGAAAGAAAGTCAGGGAAAAAGCAATTTGCCACATGCTTTTATATATTCTAATGAGTGAGTTGTAATTAGGCCATGGAGGGTATGCATCATTTAAATCAAGTTAAGGAGCCCACATCATGCCGAGTGTGAATAATGAGCAATGCTCGAGAAATCCACAACCGAAAGAATATACATGAGGTTAAGATCGTGTGAGCAGCACAAACCCACAAGCCTTCCAGACAATCTGGATGTAATTCTCTACAAGGGATCATTTGGGTAAACCCGTCTGACCAAAACTATCCTTGGGAAAAGTAAACCATGGAGGTTAAAACCAAATTCAATATAAGCAGCCCTTAAATCTGTGTGTCAATACATGTGCCTTTGTTGCAAATATTTATAAAGTTGAAATCTTTGGAGTCTAAAGGGACATAAATCCATTTTACACACTTTTTTTATTGGCTTGTTGTTCCTGTTTGTTGCAACTCAGGAAAATCCGATATTTCATGGCAAAACTTTGTAACAAAGTAATGTCGGTAAAGTTGGACTATTTAATGCTTCAGGGCCGTGTTAATTTTAGCCAACTATTGTGCATTGACATAATCAAAAGGTTTATTATGTCATTTATCACCACATTGGGAACATATGGACATGGTACAACACCAGCAGATTTTGCCAGCAAGCAGTCAGCCGTCCATTCGCAGGCTGAAGTTGTTTCCATATTCGGTCAACTTCATCGCCTGAGCTGATTTAACAAGGAAGAATGCAAATCCTCAGTATCTGTTTAAATTATGTGGCCAGGTCAGGGTGTGTAACATTTCTTTAACATCTGGTCATTATTGGCCTTTCATAATAGATTCCAGTGCCTGATGTAGATGACAGTTATAGAAGCGGGGCAGGGAGTCAATGGGTGGGAGAGTGGTTGTGGCGGTAGTGAGGGCAAGACTGGAAGAAAGTAGCAATTACAAATTTCTGGGAAAATATCACTGCTTTCTTTTCCACTTTTGCAATATTTTGCACATTTGTTTAATGGTTGCTGGAACATTCCCTATAATATGTTCGGGCCACGGTAAACCGCGGGTAACTGAAACCGTGGAAACTGGACCCACGGATACAGCAATCGGCCTGTACATCAATCTTTGGGCTGAAAGGATCAAAGGAAAAGGTTGCTACAAAGTGAATAGGATATCTGGTTTTATAAATAGAGTCATAGATTCCAATAAGAATGTTTTGCTAAAGCTTTGCAAGTTATAGGTCAGATTGCAACCAGAGTAATGTGTTATGTCGAAAGTCCAATGTGATTTCTTTATTCATTTTCATGGGATGTGGACATAGTTGCAACACCAGCATTTGTTGCCCATGCCTAACTGCCCTTGAACTAAACAGATTGCTAGGCCATTTCAGAGAGCAGTTAAGAGGCCAACAGATTGCTTGTGGGTCTCGAGGCACACATTGGCCAGGATGGCAGATTTCTTTCTCTAAAATACATTAATACACCAAATCGATTATAGCAATTGATTATACTTTTGGGATCATCATTCCTATGTCTAGTGTTATGAAGGCTGTTTGAAATATGTATAAAATCTATATTTAAGAATAGTAGCATTTGGGTGTTGGTTACTTTTATGAACAGTTTTAAAAAAATAACAAAGTCAGTCATCTATCCAGAACATTAATCTAATCCAGTATGTGTGAGAGGACAGAGACCCCTGGAGTGTTAATGCTCGGTATACGACCTGATGTGTAAAACTCAGGCGTCATTCGATGGATTTACTTTAGGATAATCCAGGATGGATTTTAGCTTTGGAATACCACCGAGATTGAACCTTTTGAGCAGCTGAGAGAAGAGTCAGAAAAAAGTATAGTTTCTGTCTTAGAATAGAGTTGTTCAGGGTATATGTTACCTCAGTAGAAGATTAGTTTGTGCAACTTCCAGACCAGGAATTTCTGATTAGAAATTTGCAGTTTATTGAAAGCTGAGGGAGTCTAAGCTGTCAGTTTTGTAAGTATTCATGAAAGAAACTTTTGCTCTTCACAAGAGGGAACCGGGACTAACTGGTTAATCAAATTTAAAGATTTGACAGAGAATGGTAATCTTTCTTGATTTTGATTTCTCCAGAGTGATGGTGTGGGGAATAGCTGAGATTTTGCTTTAGTGTGTATTTTCTGACCTTTCAAATCATCTTCTATATTCAGATAGGTTGGTCTGTTCTACATTATTGCTTTCCTTTCATGTAATCAATTTCTGTTTTATTATTAAAGAAAATCTGTGCTGATGCTTCAGCAAATAATTGCCATGTTAAATTTAAAAAACAACTATCAAGCCAGATATTTTTCTGAGATCTGGCACTCCCATTAGTACCATCAGCTGGCATCATAACATTAATCAATAAAGTTGGAATTGAAAGCTAATGTTAAATTCCACTAATTGCTGTGCTGGAATTTTAACCCTTGTCCCGAGTATTAACTAGTCCTGGATGACTAACTGGATGCTAGTTCTAGAATATGAGTTTGCTTCCTATTTTCAGCCCACACTGCTGGCAAGCAGCAAAGTGAAAACAGGGCCAAATCTGTAAGTCTCTCCTCAACAGTCTATAGCCTCTCTTTTGGTCCGTCCTCAGCAGTGTCTCCTAATGGCATAATAAAACTAGGCCGATGCTAAAGTTTCAGAGGAATTCAAAGGAGGTTTAGCTGCACCCAGGCATTTACTCTGCTGGCCAGCAGCATGTGGATACACCTTAACACTCATGAATCAAACTCCCAGTTATGGACAAATATCTCCATTGCCTTGACGGTATTATGCAAAAAGTCAAGGTCTAAATTGAAGGTGAAGGCCAAACCAACTACTTCTGCAACCAAAGCTAATGTCAAACACAGTGCTTTACGTTCTTTGGTCTCAAAGCAGAAGGTTGAAAGGAGGGCACTGGTTCTTGGGGAAGTCCCCAGAAATAGATTTGTGCTCTGGAGAGGACATTCCAGTTTTCACTGCAGTGTGTCAAGACAACAGGGGAAACAACAGTTGCAAGTTAAAAGCTCAACTCAATTGGCTTGAAGAATGCCTGCTGCGGGCTGTCTCTGACACTGAGAGGGACCATCGTGACCCACTAGTCAGTCTATGCCCAGCTCAAGTCAGCCAGCTTATGACTAGAAAAACACTGACTTGCCACAATCCATCAGTTAAAATGAAAGTTTGGAACTTAGTCTCTGCTAATAAGTGGATAGAATCCATCACACCAATCAAACAAGCAGCACAAGCAAAAACAAAAAAGAGACCAACTATTTAATTTGCAGGCTGGAGCACCAGAACTTTGACAGGTGACTTGCAGCTTGGCGACATTTGGAATCTGTATGGCACTTGATAGGCTGAAAATGGGCATAACTTCAATCTCAATAAAGGTATGAAACTGGATGCACCATCTGGCATCAGCCCAGGCATGGGAAACAACAGCAACACCAAACTCAACTCCCTCAAAGCAGCAAGGATCTCCTCACCCACATCTGGGGCTACTGCCAAAATTGAGACAACTGTTTCTCCGACTAGCCAAACAATGGTCTGATGTAGGCATACTCATAGAATCATACATTCATGTCCCAGACAACACCATTTCCAGCACCACTCTGATCTCATCACTGAGCTTGTGCTGTCCTCTGGCAGGACAACCCCAGCAGAGGAGGTGACACAGTGGTGAGAATTATGCAAGGAGTCCTCAAAATTGACTGCACATCCCGTGAAGTCTCGTGTCATTAGATCAAACATGGACAAGGATTCAGTGATAGTGATGCTGTCGAATGTCAAGGCAATGGTTAGATTCTTTCTTACTGAAGGTGATCATTTTCTGGTGCATGTGTAGTACAAATGTTACTTTCTACTTTTTCAGCCCAAGGCAGAATATTGTCTGGATCTTGCTCTCTTCAGCATGTGAAGAGTCAGCAATAGTCATGAATGCTGTGCCATTATCAGTGGACATTCCCACCTCAGACCTTATGACAGAGGATTGATGAAGCAGCTGAAGATCGTTGGGCCTAGGACACTACATTGAGGAACCCCCGCAGGGATGTCCTAAAGTTAAGATGAGTGACCTCCAACATCCATAACTAATTGCCTTTCTGCTAGGTATAGAACATAGAACATAGAAGAATACAGCGCAGTACAGGCCCTTTGGCCCTCGATGTTGCGCCGATCCAAGCCCACCTAACCTATACTAACCCACTATCCTCCATATACCTATCCAATGCCCGCTTAAATGCCCATAAAGAGGGAGAGTCCACCACTGCAACTGGCAGGGCATTCCATGAACTTACGACTCGCTGAGTGAAGAACCTACCCCTAACTTCAGTCCTATATCTACCCCCCCTTAATTTAAAGCTATGCCCCCTTGTAATACCCGACTCCATACGCGGGAAAAGGTTCACACTGTCAACCCTATCTAACCCCCTAATCATCTTGTACACCTCAATCAAGTCACCCCTAAACCTTCTTTTCTCGAATGAAAACAGCCCCAAGTGTCTCAGTCTTTCCTCATACGATCTTCCTTCCATACCAGGCAACATCCTGGTAAACCTCCTCTGCACCCGTTCCAGTGCCTCCACATCCTTCCGAAAGTATGGCGACCAAAACTGCACACAATATTCCAGATGCGGCCGCACCAGAGTCTTATACAACTGCATCATGACCTCAGGACTCCGGAACTCAATTCCTCTACCAATAAAAGCCAGTACGCCATATGCCTTCCTCACCGCACTATTTACCTGGGTGGCAACTTTCGGAGATCTGTGTACATGGACACCAAGATCCCTCTGCTCATCCACACTACCAAGTATCCGACCATTAGCCCAGTACCCCATCTTTTTGTTAGTCTTCCCAAAGTGAATCACCTCACACTTAGCTACATTGAATTCCATTTGCCACCTTTCTGCCCAGCTCTGCAGCTTCTCTATATCCTGCTGTAACCTGCCACATCCTTCCTCACTGTCAACAACTCCTCCAACTTTCGTATCATCCGCAAACTTGCTCACCCAACCTTCTAACCCCTCTTCCAGGTCATTTATAAAAATGACAAACAGCAATGGTCCCAAAACAGATCCTTGTGGAACACCGCTAGTGACGGCACTCCATGAAGAAACTTTGCCATCAACTACTACCCTCTGTCTTCTTCCATCCAGCCAATTCCTAATCCAAACCTCCAACTCACCCTCAATGCCATATCTCCGTATTTTCTGCAGTAGCCTACCATGGGGAACCTTATCAAACGCCTTACTAAAATCCATATATACCACATCTACCGCTTTCCCCTCATCAACCTCCTTCGTCACCTTTTCAAAGAATTCAATAAGGTTTGTGAGGCACGACCTGCCCTTCACAAAACCATGCTGACTATCCTTGATCACATTATTCCTATCCAGATGTGCATAAATCCTATCCCTTACAATTCTCTCTAAGACTTTGCCCACAACAGAAGTGAGACTCACCGGCCTATAGTTACTAGGGTTATCCCTACTCCCCTTTTTGAACAAGGGAACCACATTTGCTATCCTCCAGTCTTCTGGCACTACTCCTGTAGACAAAGAGGACATATAAATCAAGGCCAATGGCTCTGCAATCTCCTCCCTTGCTTCCCAGAGAATCCTAGGATAAATGCCATCAGGCCCAGGGGACTTATCTATTTTCACCTTTTCCAGGATTTCCAACACCTCTTCTCTACATACCTCAAAGCCATCCATTCTACTTATTTGTGACTCAGTATTCACATCGACGACAATGCCCTGTTCCTGAGTAAATACTGAAGAAAAGTATTCATTCAGTGTCTCCCCAATCTCTTCCGCCTCCACACGCAACTTCCCACTACTATCCTTGACTGGACCTATTCCTACCCTAGTCATTCTTTTATTCCTAACATACCTATAGAAAGCCTTAGGGTTTTCCCTAATCCTACCGACTAAGGACCTTTCATGTCCCCTCCTTGCTGCTCTTAGCTCTCTCTTCAGGTCCTTCCTGGCTACCCTATAACTCTCAACCAGTGGAGAATTTTCCTCTGATTCCTATTCACTCCAGTTTTGCTAGGGGTCCTTGATGCTACATTCAATTAAATGCTGCCTTGATGCCAAGGGCAGTCCCCCTCACTTACCCTCTTGGTCCATGTTTGAACCAAGGCTGTAATGCATTGAAAATATCTTCATCTGGTGATCCGCATTCTGCACGAAGGTGAATGTGAATCATGAGACGTGACCACCTGTCTGAGAAGATAAATGAGAACAGAATAACACTATTTGAGTTTTGCTGCTATGGCGAGCTTTGTGTAACTAAAACTTCGTTTTAAACAAAACTGTTACAGTGTGTCCTGGAGACAACCAAGATCGGGGTATTGGCAACATTCAGGCCTGAACATCATTAACTGTGACTCTCAACATGTACAATTACCACAGTATTGATCATGACACAGATCACTATCTGGTGTTTACCAGGGTCAGACAATGGAAACTTTTAAGTTCAAAGTAGAAATGCTGCCCTCATATCAACATCAGCCACATGGGAATATTGCAGCTTATTCTGGATGGGACACTTTCAGAAGAATGAGATTTACTAATAAAGGTACAATGGATGAGGTGCATGCATTAATATAGCGAAGCTTTCATTGGACCAGCATTTGTTCAAAAATAATTTAATAAAAGTTAAAATTATGAAGCGTTTTGATCAAAAAACCAAAAAGTAACTGTTTCCATTCGTGGATATGCCAGTATAACTAAAGAGCATAGATTTGAAATAACTCCAAAAGAAACCAGGGATAAGATGGGGAATAAAAAACACAAGTTGTTGTGATCTGGAAACCAAGGCCTGAAACAGATTCAATGGAGACTTTGAAAAGGGAATTTTATAATTGAGAATCTGAAAGTTGCAGAGCTATGGAGAAAGTGCCAGTTAGTGGGACTAACTGGATAGATGAAATAGGTTATTTAACGGAGCTGAAAATGTGTTGCTGGAAAAGGGCTGAAGAAGGGCTTATGCCCGAAACGTCGATTCTCCTGTTCCTTGGATGCTGCCTGACCTGCTGCGCTTTTCCAGCAACACATTTTCAGCTCTGATCTCCAGCATCTACAGTCCTCATTTTCTCCTCCTACGTTATTTAACAACCAGTTAAGCCCAATACTTTCTTGCCTCCTCGCCAGAGTTGTCAGATATTCCCAAAGAATCTACTAATAAATGGAGCAGTCTAATCTTATTCTAGCAACAAGCAGTTTTGACCTTATGCCTATATAGGACTAACACAACATAACAATTGTTTCAGAATTATGAGTCTGGGTCTTCACTAGGTTAAAATTCAAATCTTGAGATGAAAGGATAGTTTACTAATCTACTGCTCTATCCAGTCTTAACATTTATAGTTTAAATAATTGTAGACATTTCCTAAAGCTAAACAATTCTCTGTTTATGTTTAAAAGGGACATTGATATAAAAGTTGAATTAACCTTTCAAATATTTGATTTCTACCGTTTAGCTTTAAGTATCTTTATATAGGGACAGATTGGACAGTAAAATTGCTAAGTTCAGGATATTGGCCAATAGTTTCAAAAACAGATTTAAAATTAAAAATTCTAAACGCTAAAGGATGAATGAATCACGGATCAAATTATCAAACACCAAAGGAGGAGATCAATATCTGAGGTCAATGAAAGTAAATATCAAGAGAGATAAAAGGAATAGTTTGCTGACTCAATATCATCTGCTTTGTATCATCACACAAAGGTAAAAGGGGTGATGGTGGTGAATAATAACTGTTAAAAATAAAGTCATGGTGATTTTGATGGAAAGATGCTCAGTTGTATGTAATAGCACTTAGTGTATAGGGGAAAAAGGAGAGCCTGTTGGTAGTGCAGTGAGCTAAGTAGACTCAGGCTCAAGTCCCATGTATTCCAGAGGTAGGTAATAACACACAGGTCAGTTAGAAAACTTTGTCCTTAAAGAAAGGAAAAAGCTTCAGTTTTGCCCTGAATAGTCTGAAACCAGTCATTGGGCTGGATTTTAAACTGCCTCATAGATGGGATTTTTAAATCCAGCAGCCATCCTGTCCATCACTAACCCACCCTTCAGTGATACCCATAGTGGGGACTGGTGTCAGGGAGCCCATCCACAAACAGACCATTTGAGGTACCCAGTCTCAGCACATTGCAAAATCTGATCAGGCATCTGAATGTGTACATAAATAGGAGTTTTGATGGAAATGGGCCAAATGCTGGCAAATGGGACTAAATCAGATTGGGATTTCTGGTCAGTGTGAATGAGTTGGACCAGTGGGTCTGTTTCCATGCTGTATGACTCTATGACTCATTGTTAAATCATGATCTCACATGTGGGTGGTCAAACTAATGAATAGGATCTGAATGGTTTCAGTTTCAGTTAAGTGCCCTGCTCAGAACTTTGCTAGAAAACAGTCCTTTTCCTTTCTTTCATGACACCATGGGTACGACTGTGCAGATGGATGACACTCATCATTGTGAATATCAGTGCACCACCTCGTGCATTAAGACACACACTCCGTAAAAAATTGGCTTCCCTGATGAGCTACAGAGCAGCTGGTGACATCTATAAATCTGCACAAGTAGTTGGCGGGGAGAGAGGGGTGTCTGTGGGAGTTGGGAAGAATGAATCTGAAAATGCCACACTGTAGCAGATGGCTACTGCCTGTCAACATGCAGGTTGAGCCTGTCAATGAGCAGGTCAAAGATTAAGCTGTGTTTTCGGAGCGGGGTAAACCTGAGTGTTGCAAAAAGTGTACTTGATGTCCTCAGCATAGCCACAAAGTTGCTTTAGAACCATGCTACAAATAAACAGAATGCAAAATTTCATCAGAACATTCCAAGCCACAGAATAACTGAGATAGCACTCACGCTGATTTTGGAAAACATGCTGTGACACTAAGAAAGTTTTCTTCACGTTGCAAGTTAAATCTCCCCGGGGGTTTTCTGATATTTCCCCTTTACCACATGGAGAAGGTTAACCAAAACAAACAAGTAAATCACAATCATCGGGATTGAACGGAATTTAAAAGCTTCACTGTGTTCATGCAAGGTAAAAGTTTCCATCGAACTGAGTAAAGTCAAGTAGGGAGAAATTCGACTTGCACTCAAATCAGGCTTTGAATTTGCAAAGTGATTGCTCCACGGGTTTGACTGATTTGGGTTAAGAGCTGGGGCCTCATTGAGCGGAAGCAGCCAGCTGCAGACACAAAGCAGTCAGCTTGGTGACACACCCTGGGTTAGGTCTTCCTGATTTCTTTCAACTTCGACAGGGCAATTCCGTGTGATATTACGGATTGTCTATCATCTCATGGAAAGACAGAAGAGGCTCTGTTCTGTTCAAATGTACAAATTCCAAATTTGATGATCTTCTCTGAGACAGCCTGTCACAGTTGAGAATGACTAGCTTCACACTGACAGCAAGTTCTCAGGTGCATGGTTGACAGAGTCCTGTCAGGTGTGTGGCAAGCAGAGGCTGCGGCAATGACAGGGTGGGGTGCCCGAGTTGCCATTCATTCCTTTTTCTGTCGACACTTGACTCGATTCAGTCGTCGCTGATGGGGCATGAGATGTACAGAGCTTTCCCAGGGGATTCCCCTCCAATTTAGGCATGTCCTGGACAGACTTTCCCAGGGGTTCCTCACATTTACATGAAGGTTTTTAGGGTGTCATTGAAGTCATAGAGATATACAGCTTGGAACAGACCTTTTGGTCCAACTCGTCCATGCCGACCAGATATCCCAACCCAATCTAGTCTCACCTGCCAGCACTTGGCCCATATCCCTTTAAACACTTCCCATTCATATTCCCATCCAGATGCCTTTTAAATGTTGCAATCGTACCAGCTTCTACTACTTCCTCTGGCAGCTCATTCCGTACACACATCACCCTCTGTGTGAATAAGTTGCCTTGTAGGTCCCTTTTAAATCTTTCCCCCTCACCCTAAACCTATACCCCTCTAGTTCTGGACTCCTCCACACCAGGGAAAAGACTTTGTCTTCTTACCCTATCCATGCCTGTCATAATTTTATAAACCTCTCAAAAAAATCACCCCTCAGCCTCCAACACTCCAGGGAAACAGCCCCAGCCTATTCAGCCTCTCCCTCTAACTCAAATCCTCCAACCCTGGCAACATCCTTGTAAATCTTTTCTGAACCCTTTCAAATTTCATAGATACCCAATTTTCTATTTTAACTGATGTAAATTGACAGGCCTATAATTTTGGAGCTGACTTATTTTATCCTTATTAAATAATTGAGTAACATTTACAATTTTCCAAATCAAACAAAGGTACAAATCTTCAGTCAAGAGTTTTGGAAGATCCTGAGGATGCACCAACAATTTCTTCACCCATTTCTTTTATTAAGGGCAGCTTTGCAGTGCAGTGGATAGCATTGCTTCTGTTGATCAATAAGACTGAGTTCTAATGCTACTCTACAATTGATATGCATAGAAGAGGTGTTCATGACGTGGCCAAACAGGTTCTTTATCAACCAAGAAATATTGCCAATGTAGCAAGCAGAAGCATCTCTTGACTAGCCATCCTTCATGGGGATAGTTCCCTCCCACAGTCCAAAGAAGTGGGGGTTAGGAGGATTGGCCGTTGGAAATTACCCTGCAGTGTGTAGAGCTATAGGTATTGGAAGCTTATTTCAGGGAACAAAACAGCCAATAACATCTGCTTTGTCTGCCTCATACATTACTAGGAGAAAGTGAGGATTGCAGATGCTGGAGAGTCAAAGTCAAAAAATGTGATGCTGGAAAAAGCACATCAGGTCAGGCAACACCTGAGGATGAGAGTCAACATTCTGGGAAGAAGCCCTTCATCAAGAATGTCTGAAACGTTGACTGTCCTGCTCCTCGGATACTGCCCGACCTCAGCACCATACATTTCGACTCATACGTTAATAGACACAGGAAAGCTTCCAGGTTTTTCTAACACTGAGGTGAAAGCCTGGCAATTTACCTATATTCAATTTTTCAGTTATTACTTCGACATTATAAATTTATATTAAATCTAATTTCCTTTGCTTAATTTTCAAAAGTTTTCTTCATATCTTCATCATTACAGACTACTCAACAAGTCCATGATTTCTTGTTTCAGAATTATTTCGCCTGCATCTGTACTTCAGGTGTCCATGATATTCTCATTTATCTGTTCTGTGGATTTCCCAACCAATATAACACAACGCTTCTGTTTGTTCCAATTTCCCCAAAATATTCCTCTTCCAACAGTGAAGTGGCATGGTAGGTGGTACAATGGCTCAGTACTCAGCACTACTGCCTCACAGCATCAGGTACCCAGGATTGATTCCAGCCTTGGGTGGCTGTCTGTGTATGTAGAGTTTGCAAGTTCTCCCCATGTCTGTGTGGGTTTCTGCTAGGTGCTCTGGTTTCCTCCAACAGTAGAAAGAAGTAGGGGTTATGTGTATTGGCCATTGAAAATTGCTCTGCAGTGTGTAGGCTAGATGGGTTAGCCATAGTAAATGTCGGTTATGGGGATGGCCTGGGTCTAGGTGTGGGAGGCTCTTTGGAGAGTTGATAGGCCAAATGGCCTCTTGCTAAACTGGAGGGAACTCTCTTTTAATGATATTTATGAGTACTTTTCACTGGTTTGTGGCATCTTTTTATTACCTACTTACAGTGGGCTAGATTATAGCAGCCTTACCTCTGGGTCCTATCCCCAGACTAGAGTACAAAAATTTTTGGATCTATCAAAGATCTACAACTTTTTTTGCATAGCACTGAAGATCTGCAGTACTGTCAGAGGTATCACCTTTTGCACTAGAAGTTTTTGAATAAATCATGGCCCTATCTTCCCTTTCAAGTGAATGTAAAATATCGTGTGGCACTATCTTGAAGAACAACAAACAAGTTATTCTAGGTGTCTTCATCAATGTTTAACCTTCAAAATCAAATCACTTATTGTCCATGATTTGGTAGTTTCAACCAGTTTAATATTAAAAATACTTTACCGAAAGTGCCCTCATTGGTGAAACAGACAAAAGGATACAGAATTTGGTTTGTAGTTCAACTCCTTTATTAACAAAACATTCTTTGTTAAAAACATCACGTGACCATTTCACAATATTCCCTTGAAGAAATTCCCCTACTCTCCTGGGTCTTGTTTAATGTGTCGTAACTCCAAGTAGAGCTGTCTTTCAGGAATTTCATGTCAGGCCTGTGGACAATGCTGCCCACGCAGAGGAGTTGATCGAGAGTGGTTAGCGCCATATTTCTGAGTGAGAAACCAGTACTGCAGTGCTGATCTCATCAATGGACTTACAGTTCTTGTGGAGGCAATTGGTGGTGTTTCTGCAGGATGGTGAGGGTGGCATGGTGGTTCGGTGGTTAGCAGTGCTGCCTCACAGCGCCAGGGACCTCTGGGTTTGATTCCATCTTCGGATGACTGTCTGTGTGGAGTTTACACATTCTCCCCATTTTTCTGCGGCTTTCCTTCCGGTGCTCCAGTTTCTTCCCACAGTCCAAACATGTGTGGGCTAGGTGGGTTAGGCATGGGAAATACAGGGATGGAGTAAGTCTAGGTGGGATGCTGTCTTGAGGGGCAGTGTGGATGGATTAGCTGAATGGCCTACTTCCACACTGTATGAATTCTATGATTCTCTGAGCCATATAGAAAGGCTGTTATCACTACTGCTCTGTATACCATGAGCCTGGTACTGGATTTGAGATTTTGATCTTCAAATTCTCTTGCCCTCAGGCAACTAAAATGGCAAACCTAATGCCACACTGAAGGCGGTGTTGACCCTCGGTCAGCAATGTCTGCCCTTGATGGCTTTAGGTTTCCAAGGTATGAACAATGATCCACCTTGTCTAACTCTTAATCGTGAATCTTGATAATGGGGTTTGGAGGTAAGGGGAGGCAGTATGGTGTGGCAGGAGCAAGTTGGTAGTGAACTTTTGTTTTATGAACGTCTCGTATGAGGCTCATGCTCTTATACACATCAGCGAAGGTGTTGACAATGACTTGGAGCTTGGTCTGGAAATGTGCCCCAATGTAAGCAGCTACACACAGTAGTTCAATGAAAGAAGATGAGATGGCATTGGATCCGCCCTGCATGCAGCAGAGCTTTTACGATGTTCCTAGTTGTTCTGTACATTCACTCCACTCCATCAGGGAGCTTGCTGAAGGTGAGGTTGTGCTCACTGCTGTGTGAGGATAGTCAGGTCTATGTGTAAACTGAATGTATACAAGGCTGTAGACATTTTATAAGCTTTAGAACAAAAATCTTGTACTTCAGCTTGTAGAGAATACACTGCTGTTTCTGGGCTTCTCTGGTGGAGGGCCTGAATGTTGAAGTGAGCCACTTTTGACTCAATGGTATCCAGCTTGCTGATTCTTGTTCGAACTGCACTTATTCAGGCAACTGGAGACTATTCATCATACTGCTGACTTAAGCCTTGTAGGTAGTGGAGAAGCTTTGTGGAGCCAGGAGGTGGGTTACACACTGCAGAATTCCAGCGTCTGATTAGCTTTGTAGCCACAGTATTGATGTGACTTCTCCAGTTCAGTTTCTGGCCCGTAGTAAGTCAAAGGATGTCAATAAAGAGTGTTTCAGTGGTCGTGATGCATTGAAAATCAAGGGACAGTTGTTGGAGATGGTCATTGCCTGATAGTTGTGTGGCATGAATGTTACTTGTCATTATCAGCCCAGACCTGAATGTTGTGCAGGTCTTGCTGCATTTAGACATTGACGGCGTCAGTGTCTGAGGAATCACACATGGTGCTGAACTTTGTGCAATCATCAGTGAAGATCTCCACTCCTTATCTTCTGATGGATAGAAGGTTATTATTAAAGCAGCTGAAGATGGTTCGACATCAGACACTATCCTGAGGAACTCCTGTAAGGATATCCTCTGGCTGAGATGGTTAGCTTCCAATAACTACAACCATCTTCCTTTGTACTAGTTTGACTAACAGCAGAGAGTTTTCTCTCAATCCAACTGACTGCTGTTTTGTTAGGTCCCCTTGATGTTGCAGTTGGACAATCACCCTAACCTCCCCTTAAGTTAAGGTCTTCTGTCCAAGTTTGGACCAAGGCTGTAAAGAAATCAAAAATGGAATGGGCCTGGCAGAACCCAAACTGTGTTTTAGTAGCAAAATTGTATTCAACCACATCCTGTAAGCTCACAAATAGACATATCCCCCACTCAATTCTCCCCACATTACCATCAAGCCATGGGATCGACCTTGGTTCAATGAAGAGCACATGACAGCATGTCAGGAGCAGCAGAATATACCTACAACTGAGGTGTCAATCCAGTGAAGCAATAAGACTGGACCACTTGCATGCCAAGCAGCATACAGTCCGTTCTGATATAACGTGATAGTTCCATTCCCGTGCAATGCCGCGTTATATAAAAAAAAATCACATAATAGCAGCACCATTTAAACCAATGGGACCAGAATCACGTTATAGTCAACACAGGTAAGGAAAGTTTGTGTTCTACAATTAACAGTCTAAATTCTTTAATCATGTTATAACCAATTCGCGTTGAAGAAACGCACGATATCGCAGAACCAACAGTATGCAAATCTGATAGATAGTGCCAAACAATCCCACAATCAATGGACCATATCTAGGCTCTGCAGTCCTACCACATCCAGTCATGAATTGTAGAGGACAATAACTTAATGGAGGAAGAGAAGTTTCCACAAATATCCCCATCTACAATGATGGGAAGCCAGCATTTCAGTACAAAACCCAATGCATTTGCAAATAGCATTCGCGTTCATCAATGCTTGTGTTAAATATACAGTATATATTTAGCAACAAATTGTATCATCATTAGCAGACACTTGTGAAACTTACAATGACTGATTATTCTAGTATGGGGGATTATCACCTTTCCAGATGTTACAGGTTGCGATTGAATTACAATTTTGCTGCTGCTGCTGATTGCCCGAATGGATGCCCAATCCTGAGTAGCTAGAAATGTTCAAAATCTATCCCAACCTGTATGACAGAAGTTCCACACAACACAGTAAAGGGTACCATCAATGTGAAGGTGGTATTTCACATCCACAAAGACTATCCACAAAGTCATTCCTACCATTACTGTCATGGATGGATACAAGTCAAACTCGACATGCTCACAGCCAAAGGCAGAAACATAGTCTAAATTCATCATTTTTGCAATGACAAGGATGGACAACAATGGTAATGAGTCAATCTGTTATCAATCAATGATGCTCACTCAATTCACACAATACACTAAGCTGCTCCAAAAGGACAAATGCACTTTTGAGGAATCCACAAGTGACATGCTGGGATACAGAGTGAAGTTTACACAAAGCAACATCAAAGCCATTCATACATTTCTGACCCCTGTCTAATTGAAACAGTAAGCATTGTTCTTCACTACCACCTAATTTTATCACAAATTCTTTCCTAAGTACAATGAGATCACAAGGCCTGTTTAAAAGCTAATGTAGAAAGATGTACAATGCGAATGAACATTAAAATTCAAGATAGCATCTCTGC
Source organism: Chiloscyllium plagiosum (assembly GCF_037043375.1). Taxonomy (NCBI): domain Eukaryota; kingdom Metazoa; phylum Chordata; class Chondrichthyes; order Orectolobiformes; family Hemiscylliidae; genus Chiloscyllium; species Chiloscyllium plagiosum. The sequence continues at coordinate 40,406,261 of NW_028270148.1, forward strand.
CAGTCCTGGCATATTTCAACTCACATAGAAATATCTACTCCAATCTATGTCTCAGGTAATGGATATAAGCTATACACTCATAATATACTGAAGGAAGCAAATAACCAATTGTTTGTATGTCATGGCTGTTGTTGGAAACTGAGCACAAATATGTTATTGGAGTGTAGAAGCACCATTTGCATCTATGTTTGTGATCATTGGCACATGTAGCTCTTTGGCAAAAGGTTCACTCGATACCTAGCCATGTCAGGCTCCACAACTGACATAAAGGACAAGGACTCCAAGCTGATATTTTTGCAGAAGTGCAAACAATGTTAATTTGGTTATTGCTTGTGATCGGTTTATCTAGATTCATTCACAGGACATGAATGTTGCTGGCCAGGCCAGTATTTATTGTCCATCCTGAATTTTCCAGAGGACGGTTGAGTGTCAACCACATTGCTGTGGGTCTGGATTCACATGTAGGCCAGACTGAATAAGGATGGCAGCTTTTCTTCCCTGAGTGAATCAGATGGATTTTTAACAACAGTCGACAATGGTTACATGGTCACTATACGGCCAGGCAGGGCACCCACTCCACATCTCATCTTGGTTTCCAGAGTTGTCTTGGTATGGCTACCACCAGTACCCAGCAATCAGCAACAGTTTCACGGTCATCATTGTATTCTTTGAATCTGGGTCCCCAGGACATTACCAGGGTCTCCGGATTGATAGATCTAGTGATAATACTACTAGGCCATCACCTTCCCATACACAGAAAACATTCAGATATCACAGAAGCAAATTCCATTCCCACCACTTCAGTCATTGATATTTTAAAAAAAGGACAGAGATAAACTGTCAAAATGGCTGCTGCAAATCATGTGACTTTTGAAATTTGGATTACAGACACTGGCATGTCTTCAATAAATATCTAATGAAATACACACAAAAATAAGGGTATCTCGCAGCCAAAATCTATGGAATTCACATATCATCCTGTTTAAAGACAATCCAATAAAGAAGATCAAAACTCACCAGTCACCACCTTCACAAAAATACACAGTAACTTGCAAGAAGCCTAGCACATTATTTTTGAGTAATCAGGGAAATTATGAGACAATGACTTTGTGACACCACTTTAGAAATGTGGGCTTTGGAGCTTGCTCAGACATCCTGAGGCCATGTCACAGTGACGGAGTTGGGACTTATACAAGAAGCCTCTCTCCATGATGGGTTCAGAGACGGGAAGGCCATTTAATCAGGTGCAATGGTGTAGGTGGGAACCATGCCAACCTCTGACTAAGTACATGGCAAGCAATCCCATGGATGGACTTGTCACTGTTTCCAATTGAGACTCAACCAACCAGTGGCCACATAAGGACTTAATTCTCCTCTACTACTGGTGTTAAATAATGACAGATAGGCTTATTATCAAGCAGGAAACTCATCACTTACCCGGGCAGTGTTGTTTACAACCTCTCTGCCATCATGAGAGGGGACCTGTTGAGAATAAACCCCCTACCCTTGCCACACTCCCCCACCCATACCTTTTACCTCAAGAAATCCTCACCCCAGGAAACTTGACCTCCCATCACTTGACATTGAGCTTGTGCTGCCCTGTGATCCTAGGCCTCAGGTTGGGGTAATTCCCACAGCAGCCACTGCCTCCCCAGCCGCATTGCTGAGCAAAAGAGCTGGCAATCCCTAGTTGGTCTGCAGCTCTCTGCGAGCAAGACCTCATACATCTTGATCCCATGCTCAGATTGGCAATGGCCTGATCAGCTCAAAACATCCTTTAAATTTCTCCATGGCCTCACCCCCCATATCTCTGTAATCTCCCCAGCCCCACAACCTTTCAAGGTAGCTGCACTCATCTAACTCGGCTTTTTGGAATTGTTCCCCTATTGCTGACCACCCCTGCAGTTGACTAGGTCCTCTTCTCCGGAATACCTTCACCAAACCTTCTTGTTTCTAGTTCCTTTTTCAAGATACTCCTTACAGGTTCCTTCTTTGCCCAAGCTTTTGCTCATCAACCTAATATCTCCTCATGTGGCTCAGTGTGGTATATTATTTATAATCTTCCTGTGGACCTTGGATATTTCATGATGTAAAAGTGCTGTATGTAAACCTCTGTTTCCGCTGTTATCTGAAAAGCCTATCACTTGTTCTGAGATTGTGAGCCCATGATCTTGACTCTCCAGCTCAGAGAAACATTTTCACAACATCTGCCCTGTCAAGTCCAAATTAGGTTAAATCAAATTCTTCTAAACTGCAGAGATCATTGACCTAGTCTGCTCAATCTCACCTCATGAGATGATAGACTCATCCTCAAAATTAGTCTAGTGTTTTTTGTTGCACTTCCTCAAGGACAACTATGTTCTTCCTTAGCAGGATTAAAACTACACACAGCACTCACCATCTATCACCATCTCAAATGCCCTGCACAAATGTAGTAGACTTCTTGACTGCAATGTTCAAATCCCTTTGTAACAAAGGGTAGATCACTATTTACCTTCCTCATTACTGGTGATACATGCATGATTTATGTACAAGGACACCCAGGTATCTCTGAATGCACACATTTCCCAGTCTCTCACCATTTAAAAAAGAAATTCTGCTTCTTTTTCACTTTTCCTACCAAAATGGATATTTTCATACGTCACCATATTGTATTCCATTTGTCATATACTTGCCCACTCATCCAAAGATGCACGGTGGCTCAGTGGTTAGCACTGCTGCCTCACAGCTCCAGGGACCCAGGTTCAATCCCTGCCTTGGGTAACTAACTGTGTGGAGTTTGCATATTCTCCACATGTCTGTGTGGGTTTCCTCCCACAATCCAAAGATGTGCAGGTTAGGTGAATTGGGTCTGCTAAATTGCCCATAGTCAGGGGAGAATATGGGGAATGGGTCTAGATGGACTACTCTTTGGAGGGTTGGTATGGACTTGTTGGGCCTGTTTCCATACTGCAGGTAATCTAATCTATATCTTTCTGCAACCTCATTATATCCTCTCCACTGATTATTTAATTGCCACTTTGCATTGTGAGCAAACCTGTATCCCTTGCTCAATTCCCTCAGCCGGGTCATTGGTACAGATTGTAAATAGCTGAAACGTGAATACTGAGCTTTTGATCAACAACTGACATTGATAAATGTCTTACTGACAAACATTGATCAATCATGTCAATAAGAAAAGCCACATTTTATCAAGCCAAAAAAAATAAAAAGGGCAGAATAGGAAAAGTGCAAGTATCCTTAATTGTGAGATTTATTTTGTTGATATCAACATACTTAAACAAACTTTATGCTTCTCCTGTTTTCATACAATTTCATTTAGTCTTGACATTTAATGCCATTTTTAATCCAAAACTTTATTTTCCTAAAACTCTTCCACATGCAATTGGGCAGTGGCAGTGACTGAACTCTTGTCCTTCAGCAGCAGATTGTTTACACAGTGACGAAAATAAAATTAAGCTAATAAGTCAGAATAGGAAAATAAATGGAAGCATTCTGCTCATTTTTAAAGTGTCATGGAAACAGTTCATCAGGTTACGACAAAATTAAGCTCCCACGAAGGACTCATTGACCCTTTCTGCTTTCAATCTACAGCCAGTGCATTCCTCTTGCATATAAAAATAGTGACGAGAACAGCAATTAGCCACATTGTTCTGTCAGTGCAGTGAAAAGCTAAATTTTCTTGTCAGACCAAAATGCACATATCCAAAGCTGTGGTGATGAGGAGAGGAGAAAATATTTTGGTGGGAGGATAAATCAAACTAAATATTTTTAGTCACCATTTTACAGTCAAGCAATGCATGACTCTTGACAATTATTTGCAACAAGCTTATTTATATAAGTTGTGGAATGAATATTAAAGACAGTAAAGTTTACAGTAGTAATAGTACTTCTGGTTTTCCCTAGTGCTTATCTCCTGTACTGCTCTAGTAAATTGCCTTTAGCACTGTAAACCCTGTTAGGCTGAGAGGAAACCTTAAACCTATCCTGGCATGGCATCAAAATAGATTGAGGCACTATTCCCACAGTCTCAAAAATAAGGGCTGTCCCGTTGAACACCAGAATGAAGAGGAATTTCTCCTCCTGCACCATTTTAATTCTCCTGTGAGCAGTGGGCACTGTTAGATCATTGAATATATTAAAGGCTGAATTAGACAGATTTTTAATTGATGAGCAAGTGAGTGATTATAGTCGCAGGTGAGGAAGTGAAGGCCAAAATGAGATCAGCCATGATCTTACTGAATGGAAGGACATGCTCAAGGTGGGGATGGGGAAATGGTCTATGCCTTCTCCTACTTCATTCTTAGTTTTGTTTTTCCTATCAAAAGCATCACATGACAAGTGAATGGAAAATTTTCTGCATATATCCATTTTACCATATTTATGAATCCAAAAATAAATTGGATGCAAGATGGCAAAATTGCAATACTCCAAATAAAACTGAGGAATCCATATGATTAAAAACTGGCCTTGACTTTAAAACCCCTGTGAAGGCCTCAGTATTTGGGAGAAAATTAAATGATAAAATATATTTTAAATTCAATGAAAACATTAATCACCGAAGTACCTTCAATCATATTGTACTTTCAGGTTCAGGAGAATTGTGTGATGTGCAGTAGCTTCACATCTTGAAGTTTACCACATTAACATTAAATGCTTTTGATGGTGTTACCCATCCTACCATAAATTTTCTCCTTCTCCGGAAGGTCTTTCCTAAATTGGCCAGGTGCAGATCTGACATGAACGAATGTTCACTCTTTATAAAGAAACCTAGACAGTTGGCTAATTATTTACCAAAAGGGAGAAATGGCATCAGCATGATAACCAAATCTGTTCATGCCCTCAGGCATCCTCACCAGCTTGTAGAGGTTCTTGCCATGGCACAAATGCAGGAAAACCTCAGGAATCACATGTCATGCCCCCGAACCTGGCATCTCTCATTTTCACAGGGTCTGGGTTGGGGACAGGCAATGTTTCACGCACATGCAGTTTCCAGAGGCAGCTAGCCATTTTAATGATCATCAGCCTCCAGTGAAATCGGATTTTGGGATCCCTGGTGGGTGGAATCTCGAGTGTGGAGATTGAACCAGGTAAGAGGTATGCTATCAGGTACCAGGATTGTGAAGAGATAAAGATTAGTGAAGACAAATATAAGTTCCTTCCAATCAAAAACACGGCTATCTATAAAGGAGAGCAAAGAGATTGTGGACTAATTAAATAAATACAAAGAATGGCACAAATAACAAAACAAAACTATTGGGAAGCATAGCATCCCTGAGAGGGGGGGACTGTAGTAGATCAATGTTAGTAGAGAAATTGTGGTGCAAATTGATGGAATTAAAAGCCAATAAATCCTCAAGGCTTGGTAATCTACACTCAGAATACTTAAAGGAGCCCCTAGAAATGGTGGATGCATTAGTGGTCATCTTTCAAGATTCCATACACTCTGCAAAAGTTCATTTGTATTACTGGGTAATGAATGTAACTCCACTATTGAAGGAAGAAGGTAGAGAGAAACCAGGAAACTATAGACCAGTTAGCCTGATATTGATAGTGGGGAAATGCCAGAGTCTATTATAAAAGATGTAATAGCATAGAATTTGAAAAATAGTGATAGGATCAGACAGAGTGGATTTACACAAGGAAGATCATGCTTGACAAATCTACTGGAAATTTTTGAGGATATAACTAGCAGAGTTGATGAAGGGGAGACAGTCGATGTGGTTTACATGGACTTTCAAAAGATTTTCGATAAGAACACACAAAAGAGATTAATGAAAAAGTAAACTGTATGGGATTAGAAGTAATGTATTGACGTGGCTAGAGAACGGGTTGGCAGACAGAAAGCAAAGTGTGGATTAACCGGGTCTTTTTGCAAGTGGCAGGCAGTGACTGGACCCCAGCTATTCACAATATATATTCATGATTTAGATGAGGGAACTAATGCAATACCTCCATGGTTGCAGGTTACACAAAGCTGGGTGGGAGGGTAAGGAGAATGCAGAGATGATTCAGTATGATTTGGACAAGTTGTGTAAATGGGCAAATGCACAGTATAACATGGATGAAAGTGAGATTATCCACTTTGGAAGCAAAAACAAGAAGGCATAATGTTATCTAAATGGTAATAGATTGGGTAAGGGGGAGGTGCGATAAGACCTGGTGGGTAAGGGGGAGGTGCAATAAGACCTGCATGCATTCATTCAGTGACTGATGTACAAAGACATCAGTCACTGAATGAATGCATGCAGGTGCAGCAGGCAGTGAAGAAGGCAAATGGTATGTTGGCTTTCAGAGCTGGAGGATTCGAGTATGGGAGCAGGGATCTCTTGCTTCAATTGAATAGGCATTGGTGAGACCACACCTGGAGTATTGTGTGCCATTCTGGTCTCCTTCTCTGAGGAAAATGGTTTGGCTATGGAGGGAGCACGATGTAAATTTACCAAACTGATTCCTGGGATTGCAGGACTGATATATGACAAGAGGCTGGATTGGTTAGGACCTTATTCACTGGAATTTAGAAGATTGAGGAGAGGATCTCATAGAAACTGATATAATTCTAACAGGACTGGACAGGTTAAACACAGGAAGGATGTTCCCAAAGACTGAGGAGTCCAGAACCAGGGGTCACATTCTAAGGATACAGAGTCAGACATTTAGATCTGAACTACGTGAAATTTCTTCACCCAGAGATGACATTCTCTGCCACAGAATGTGGTTGAGGCCAAATTATTGAATGCTTTTAAGAAGAAGTTAGGCACGGTTCTGAGGGCTAAAGGAATCAAAGGCCATGGAGAGAAAGCATTGAGCTAGATGATCAGCCATGGCCGTATTGAATGACAGCACAGGCTCAAAGGGTCAAATGGCCTACTCCTCTTTTTATTTTCTATGTTTCTAAAAGATCAAAACTATTCTCAGTTCATATCTTTTTGATAGCTGAGGTATCTCTTTGGAGAGCAGATTTGGTTCCAGGATAGTTTGGGTCAGGGAGTGAGGGATCTTTCTCAGGGCTGGAATGGTGGCATTCCGTATCCATAGGATAAAGGAGTCAGGGTTTCTTTGTGGCAGAGGGCGAGGGAGTCAGATGTCTTTTGAGATGGTTTAATGTGGAGGGAAATGGATGTGAATGGTGCACTAAACTCTTAAAATTGCACAACCTGTCAAGAGAATCTTTACTTTCTGTGCATGGGTACTTTTGGATTTTTAAATTAATTAATGGGATATGAACATCAATGGCAAGGCCAGCATTTATTGCTCATCCCAAATTGCATTTAAGAAGCCAATGGTGAGCCACCTTCATGAACCACTGCATTCCTTGGGTATTGGACAATCCACAGTCACAGTATTACTGGGGAGGAGTTCTGGGATTTTGAGCGTGTGACAGCAAAGGAACAGTGATATAATTCCAAATCAGGATGGTGAGTGAGTTGGTGGGGAACTTGTATGTGCTAGTATTCCCATGCACCCGCTGCTTTTGTATTCTTGGTGGGAGAGGCTGTAGGTTTGGAAGTTGCTGTCTAAGGAACCTTGGTGAATTTGTTCAGTGCATCTTGTAAATGGTTAACACTGCTGCAATGGAGGATGGGTGTGGGAGAAAGTAAATGTTTGTGGATGTGGTGCCAAACAAGTGGACTGCTTTGTCCTGGATGGTATTATGCTTCTTGAGTGTTGTTGAAGCTGCACCCATCCAGGATACTGAATAAATTGACATGGTAGGAGAACAGGCAAAGGTTAGTGGTAGAGGTAGGCCATCAGTTAGCATCGAGGTATAAGGGGCAATAGAGGATGGACAGAGGACATTGTTATGTGGGTTGGAATGGATGGAGCACAGAAAATGTATGGGGTGAAAGGTTGTGATGATGAGTACAGGAAGAATTTTTACATTTCTCCACTTCTGAAGAAATAAAGTACCCTTTTGAATCTACACAAAGGACATATTTGCTTTGGTAAGGCTTCCTTTGAGTTTGAGAAAAGGCATGGCTTTTGTGGAAGAAGTTGCATTAACTCTTTGGAACCTGCAAAGTTATCAAGAAACTGTCAAAAAGAAAATGTGAAGATAAAAAAGAAACGGTGTTAGGTATATGAGTGCGCCTGGTAATAATAAACTATTAGAGGGTATGTGCTGTCTAGCTGATAAACCAAACTATCATTTCACAGTGGTGTGCCTATTGATGCACAGTTCTACCTGCTTAATGGATGAAAACATTTATTGAAAGGAGGGATTAAATATTTGAGTGAAATGTTTGTTGACATAAAATATTAATCACCTAAGTCAAGGGATTTGTTGAAGCAGTTTCACTGTGTTGAATGTTCATTTTGTATCAACAAGGATATAATTTTTTCAATATTAACATAACCACTCAACCAGAAACTTGATTTTCTGATGTAATACCTCTTTATTAATGTCAATACAGGACCATAGGTGAGTTGACATGGCAAGTGGAGGATAAAAGGAGATTAAGTTGATACTGAGTTGGCATCAGGAAAATTTTAAAAAAGGGAGATAAACATAGTATAACACAAGGGGTATGGGATATCACAGGGTAGTTGGATAGATGGGCGTAGGATGACATAGGAAATATGATGGGTCATGTCAGTAATTGCAGTGTATAGGCTGGCATGAATGGTGCATAAAGAGGCTGCATTGATCATGGAAATGGACTTTCTTATGGATCTTACTGGAAATGAGGAATGGAAATTATTGTTACTACCTAGCTCAGAGTGAAGACACTGAGTGGGTCTGCCAGCTAAAGTCAGCAAACCTTGCTTAGGCAAAGGATTGAGACTCGAACATTATAAATCAGTCTGACTTAGTACTTCACTGGATGGCGCAATTATCTAGACAGCTGTGGGAATAGTCCCTTCAAAACCTATGAGTCAGTTCCAGTCATCATTTACTCAGGATTTTAAATTGTACCATTTTGATGTGGCATGAGCTCTGTGGTAAAGGCCCTGTGAAAAACTTACATTGAGAACACTTAATTTACAAAGGTCTTTCATTTTAAATTGAAATGTATTTCCCGAGGGCTGGATGTGATATTTATTGATGTAAACAATGCTCTACTTGTAACTGGAATTGGTCAAATTACATTCAGAGCTCCTGCTCCAAAATGTCCTGCATTAATTATTGATTGACATTGACCTGGAACATTAAAAAAAATTAACTTTCTGTGTCCTTTCTATTCATCTGAACCAGTTCTTAACATTATTTGCTGCTCAAATATTACACAACAGGAGACGTTTCATGTTTAATCACCAATTATTCTTAAAAGTATCTGCAATTATTGATCTGTCAAAGGCCCTGTGACTTTTTTCAGGAACCTTGTGATTTTGGTATTATCCCCATAATCTCAAAAGTATACACAATCTCACTAGCAAATATCCATGGTGGTGATTCCATATACAGTTCATCATACTATGTAGAATTTTGAAGCCAATTGCATTCGGTGCAAACTACTTCCAATACAGTCTCCATAGCTTTTCTTTGTTCTCAAATCGTAGGCCACCTATAAGTAATGACTAATGTTAATAGCAGTATTTGCATCCTCCAGATATCCCAAAACCAACAAGTAAGACAAGGTCCTTTCCTTGGGGTGCGGGAGTCCAGAACTAGAGGGCATAGGTTTAGCGTGAGAGGGGAAAGATATAAAAGAGACCTAAGGGGCAACCTTTTCATGCAGAGGATGGTACATGTATGGAATGAGCTTCCAGAGGAAGTGGTGGAGGCTGGTACAATTGCAACATTTAAAAGGTATTTGGATGGGTATATGAATAGGAAGGATTTAGAGGAATATGGGCCTGTTGCTGACAGCTGGGATTGGATTGGGTTGGGATATCTGGTCGGCATGGACAAGTTGGACTGAAGGGTCTGTTTCCATGCTGTACATCTCTATGACTATGTGGAATGACAGTGTAATGGTATTATCACTGGAGCCCTGAGTTCTACTCCTGCCTTAGTAGATAATGGAATTTAAATTCAATAAAAATCTGGAATTCAAAGTCTAATGATAACCACAAATCAATTCTTGGAAAAATTCACCCAGTTCACTAATATCCTTTCAGAAAGAAACTGCTATTATTACCTGGACTGGCCTACATGAGACCCTGCAGCCACAGCACTGTGGTTGACTTTTATCTGCCCTCTTGATAATTAAGTATAGGCAATAAGTGTTGGCTGAGCAAGCAACATCTTCATCCCTGAATGAGTAAATAAAATTACTTTTGAAACATAGCTATTGTTGTTTTTTAGGTAAGTACAGTTTCTAATTTGTATATTGTATTGTATCAGAAAAAGCAGTGACATAATTACGGGTGAATCAGTTCTTGATAAAACCTGAGAGCTAAGTGTTGAAAAGGGAACAGGAGATATTTTGGGATATTTTATAACAATCTAACAGGTGGAACCTCGATTAAGATATTATCCAAAACTAAAGAATCACTATAGTATAGCAATAGCTTTAACACTGCATTGAAATATCAGGATAGATTTGCACATAGGCCTCTGATTGGGATTTGAATGTACAATGTCCCACTTGATTCAGAGACAAAAGGGTTAGCACCAAAACTAGGTTGGCATTATGGCAAAGTCCATAGTAGACCTACAACAATAGAAATTAAAGAAAATATCAAGGAAGAATAGCAACATTCATCCACTATTACACAAAATCAATTTGAAAATGGAGGTGAGCCAGCTATCTTGAGCAAATTTGCTATTTATTATTAATACATATTAGAAAGAAATTAATGCATTACTCTTGTTGTGAAGATATTCCCTTTGGATAAAGAATTGGAAGCAGTTTTGGAAGAATAGGAGTGCAGCTTTCAAGCAACATGACCATTATTGTCCTGATAACATCATGAAGGACAACAAAGCTTGGCAGAGAAAATGGAAAATGCAAGAGAAACAGAATGTCAGCCATACAACACGTGTTTGCTTGTAGATGGCTCCAATATCGTGAGACAAAGTTATTCCAAGACATGCAGGCAGAGTTCAGGACTAGAGCTGACCATCAGCAAAGTCCGCTAACAAGCCTCTTCCTGATATAGAAAAACATCAGCATCAAAGAACGTGGTTTATTTCTGAATGGATAATGTTTGATGATGCATCTGTTGTAATATTAATTTGTTGTGACACTTCCTCCCAGTCCGACAAGATTTAGCGTTACATTGCATGGAGCGCTGGTGAGCTAGAATGGAATAATTCAGTTTATTTCCATGAACTTCCCTTACAAACAGGTAAAGCAGGTAAATGACTTTTCGACTCTGTTGCACATGCTACGCAAACAAAATTAAAGGACACCTTTTAGAAAAATGCTTTACAATGGAGGAATTTGTTTTTGAGACTAAGTATAGCATTGGGCCACAGCAGGAGGTACCTCAGCTGGGGTGGGTGGGCTGTGGATCAGTTGTATCACATGTTTATGTTTCCTTGATCATTGCACGTGTACAAGGAGAACATCAAATCTTGCAGTCAGTATGTTTTGAAGACTACCAGGAGCACCTGGGTACCAACTTCTGGGCACCTTATTTAAAAGACAATCTGTGCAAACCAGGAACATGAGCTTCTCTCAGGTTAGTCACCCCTGGAGATGTCTGCCACCAGATAGAAAGTGGTTCCCTTATTCGGAAAAGTATTTCTCATCAATCTCTTGCAAATCATCTGGGAGTGGAGAGATGTACTGTTTCCATGGGATGGCAACAGTAGGACTGACAAAGGCAATCTGGAATGAGGTCACTATAGAGGTCAACATGGATCCATCGCTAGGCTAAGAAAAAGCAATGCTTCATGCTTCATTGTGTCTGAATTAGCATAAAAAGAATGTCGAGGACTGTAAGGCAAAAGACTGCGATTGTCATCCCTGGATGCTCTCGAGGTGACCTATCTCTCTGCCTGCCCTCTGCCATGAACTCAAATACCTCCAATAAATCAGGCTGAGGAACTTGCTGCTGCATTTATACAGGAGACCCCCGACAGGACCGAATTCTCTGGAGGGTGGACCACAAGAGCACACCCTCTGATGCATGCTGACAAAGCAGTTAGCAGGCTTCATCAGCTCAAGCTGTGGAAGTAGACCCTACACATTATGGCAAGAGAAAAGATTAAAGAACCTAGAAATCTATTGGGGTGTTAATGTCACCTAGAGTCAACCACTGTTCATAAACATAGCACCTAGTTCCTACATTAGTTTGATCTTTTTTCTAACTGTTAACAATTTCTGATTGGTTCTGTTTCTCTTGTAGTGATTCTTGAAAGATGCTGATAACTGTAGGCACTCACCAATGCATTATGTACAGTCATGCCCACAACAACACGAACATTGCCAATCTCTGCTGCCCTCGAATAGCAATGCTGTCAGGGAAAGATGTCCACAAACTAACTGTGTGTGTCTGGAGGGTCACTTTGCATCATCAACTTCCCTGCCCTCTGCATTCCCATTGGACTCCATTTCTAACTCAACCAAGAGACAAAGCTGGTTCATCTCACAATCTGCTAATTTATCATCCCAGCATTGAGCTGGGTTGTGCAGGGCAGAGCAAACAATTACTATGGCTGGAGCAAGTACTGGAGTACTTCTGAGCAGACAGAAGGGCATCTTCAGTAAAGCAATTGTCTGGTTAACGAGAGGCCAAGAGGATAGATGTATTATGTTGTAGCAATGTCGGCCATCAGTCTGAGAGTTACACAGCAGGATCATTAGCCATGCCATCTGGGGTACCCTTGTTTCACAAATGAGTTATCCCTGGAGATAATGCAAGGATGTGAACATGTGGGGCATGTCTAGAATGTTAGCACTGTGACAGCTCCCTGGAAATCAGGCAAACACCTGCAGGACCTGTGACCACGGAAAAGCTGGATATTGAGAGAGTGAAACCCCTTCCAGGAATCTGATTGGATATTGGAGCTCTGGGAGCAACACGCGTGCAGTCAATGAGCTCTTGGGCCTCAGGGAGCCCAGTGAAGGCTCAGTCTGATGGTTTATTATATTTGTCCACAGTGAACTGGACAAATAGATAAGATTTCCTGGGAAGGGCATCCCTCATCTCATGAGTACACCTGAAGGTTGCTAATTTGGAGATACCACACCCACCCTGTACTTGAGGTTTGAAAGGAGTCCATTTTGAGAAAGTTATCTTCAGCACCATAGGCACAACAATGCCTCCCAAGCCACACGGCTGCAGCTCCTCTGTGGGAGGTAGTAGATGTAGGTGGTGATGTTCCTATTCATGCAGAGATATTTGCAGCATGATTACTCACTGATCTGTAGGTAAATGCAATATGTTAATTCGACCCTGTCTTAGTACATTGCTCCTTCGCTCTAATACCCCTGATTCCCATCTTCAGGCACTGCTTGATGTTCTCAGCTGGACCCGGTTGACCCTCAGGTCTCTGCTGTTGGCAGTGGGCACACCATCACCTTCTGCTCCTCCTTCTCTGTAGGTACAACAATGCCAGTCCATCTGCTGGATGTAGCTGGCCAAATGTTCTGCATTGAAGTAAGAATCTGTGAATAAATAGTAGGAAAGAGATGTTTGGCTCTCTTCTGAGAACTATACCTTCTCAACCTACCCTTTCAGCTCTTATTGGGCTGCTCCCATCACAAGCAAAAGTCAGCCCTGGACTTCAACATGGTGAGGCCCATCTTGTAATAACCATGACTGCTTATCCTCTTCTGCAATGTGCAATGATTTTACACTCTTCAGCTTGATAAATGTAGTTCATTTTGACTTGTGGTAGCCTTCATTATACCCAGCTATATAGCTCTGAAATGGCAGACTCAAGAGTATGTATAACAACTTCATCTTCATGCCCACTAAACTGAAGAGCATTTACAACAACTTCATCCCCATATCTGTAAGACTGAAGACCATGTGTAACAACTTCATCCCCATGCCCATAAGACTGAAGAGCATCTATAACAACTTCATCCCTGTGTCCATAAGATTCACTTACCTGGGCAAGTAAAAGCTCCAGCACAGCTTCAGATTGACCAATCCCATTACCATCACTTATATCTCTCAGTGTGTGTTATGCTTTATTTCAGAGTTCATTGCATTATAGAACCTGGCTGGTACTGGAACCTGTTAATCTTTATGCTGCAGTGAATGTTTCATTTTTGTATTCACTTGTGAGATGCTGATGTTGCTGCCTGGGACAACATTGATTGCCCATCTTTAGTTACTCTTGAGATGGCAGTGGTAAGCTGCTTTTCGTGAATTGCTGCAGTCCATTTACTGCAGATAGATCCACAATGCCATTAAGGAAGGAATTCAAAGATTTTGACTCAATGACACTGAAGAAATGGTGACATATTTCCAAATAAGGATAGTGAGTGGCTTGGAGGAGAAATGGCAGGTGATGTTGTTCCCAAATATCTGCTGCCCTTGTCCTTCTAAGTGGAAACAGTCATGCATTTGGAAGGTGCTGTTTAAAAATCTTTGGTGAACTTCTGCAGTGTATACATGGTATAGACTGCTGCTATTGATCATCAATGCTGGAGGGAGTGAATGCTTATGCATGTGGTGCCAATCAAGCAGGCTGCTTTGTCCTGGACAGTGCCAAGCTTTTGGAGTGTTGTTGGCGCTGCACCCATTCAGGCAAGTGGGGAGTATCCCATCACACTCCTGACTTGTGCCTTGTTGATGGTTGACAGGCTTTGGAAAGTTGGGAGGTGAGTTATTCACTGTAGTATTTCTTGCCTCTGATCTGCTCTTGCAGCCCCTATATGACAAGACCAGTTCAGTTGCTCATCAATGGTTCTCCCTTTCCCAGGATGTTGACAGTGGGATTCAGTCATGGTAGTGCTTTTGAATGTAAGGGGTGATGGTTAGAATGTCTCTTATTGGAGATGCCTATTGACTGGCATTTGGGTGGTGCAAAGGTTACTTGCCACTTTTCAGCCCCAGCCTGCATATTATCCAGGTCTTGTTGCATTTGGACATGGACTGTGTCGGTGTCTGAGGAGTTGCAAATAGTGCTGAACATTTCAGCCTACAGCCCTTACTGAATGCTATTGAATCTGTTTTATTTGTTTCTGTTTCACTTCACTCCCATTTGGGTTGTTTGATCTGTGCAGGAACCATGCAAACAGACACCTCAGGCCCCTTCCATTTCTATCTCACACCCTTAGCGAGGGATTCTGTATTGACCTGACTGACTGAAGAGAAGAATGATGCACGTAAACCTTTCTCTCCATTCCTTCACACTGACTCCCCTCCCCTCTCTAAACTACGCTTTCCCCTTCATCACTGGGGATGGTTTATACCTTTCCTCTGGTAAATTCTTTGTGATGCTTCCATCTCACCCTGTAACTGTGGCCCCTTTTGTCATATTCCTGGGACCTTCCTGAGCTTCCCCCTGACCCCACAGCCATCCAGCTCCCCCATGATCATTCTTGGCCTTGTATTGTTCCTTATTTAATCCCCCACTCCTTCACTCCCCAACACACCTCCTGATCCCATTGTGATCCCACTGTTGAAATGCAGCTCCCATCTTTGCTTATCCCTCTTGTTCTTATCACTGTCACTCTCCCCTCTACCCTCCAGTTGCCTCACTCCGTGCCCTGAAATCCCTCTGGCACCCCAGACAACTGTGTCTTTTAAGTTTAACTCTCTGCTGTACCTTCCCATCTTTTTCTGGAGTGTTTCTGTTCAGCTCCTTTCAGTTTGAGCACCTCATGCCTATCCCAGTCGGGTTTCCTGATGTGGACCAGTGTAGCTGTCTCAATGGGACCAGCACAAACTGTTAGATTAATGATGCCATTCCACAACAACAACTTACAAGGCCCGTAATGAATGACCATTCTTCAGAGTGGGATGGAGTGGGCAGTCTGCACCCCTGACACTGTAGCATTTTGAACAAGAGCCGTGGTGGCCTCCCTGATACAATAATACATAGCAAAGTGGGAGAGGTCACTGATGCCACTGACTCCAATCTGGAAGAAAATCATTAAAGAAATGCTCAGGGCCACAGCCAGTGAAGTAGCCAGTAGCAAAGGGTGGCATGGTGGCTCAGTAGTTTACACTGCTGAATCACAATGACAGGGACCCAGGATCGATTCCAACTTCAGGCAACTGTGTGTGGATGTTGTACATTCTCCCTGTGTCTGTGTAGGTTTCCTCTGGTGCTCCGGTTTCCTCCCACAGTCCGAAGATGTGCAGGTTAGCTGGATTGGCCATTTGAAATTGTCAGTATTGCCCAGGGATGTGAGGGCTAGGTGGGTTGGCCATGGTAAAATATAGGGTTGAAGGGGAAGGGTAGGATGTTGTTCAGAGGGTCAGTGTGGATTCAATTGGTCAGATGGCCTCTTTCCACAGTGTAGCAGATTCTATGATTCTTCTTGGTTATGAAGGATCCATGCTGTGAAAGAAGTGTAAGTATAGACACCAGAGCTTTGAGGAAGAAGTCAAACTCACCAGACCTCATATGCAGTCGCATTTGTGCAACAAATATTTTTCTCGCTTGTGCCCAAGATTGTACCAGTTAATGTAATTCCAGGGACCTTATTGTTAATGAGTATTCATGGCATGCTAATGAATGCTAACAAAGTTCCTCACCTGTCCTGGCCAGAAGGCTGACGTACCTGAGAGATTCGGAGACCTTCAAACCAAAACATTAACCCAAAATCGGGTATCTGAGGTCGGACCTCCCAGCCAATTAAGTTCTCCCTTCCATCCTTCTAATGCTGTACATGGACCCGGAAAATTCTGTCAATTGTTTCTTCTTGTGGCTGCTAAAGCCTTTGCTAGTTGTTTAAAATTAACAGAATGTCATGTGAAAACTGAAAGATTTGCTTTCTTTCATGGGCTTTCCTTTTGGACATGCTCACTCAGAGATGCTCACACTGAGAAAATGTCTGATGTACAACAAGGCAATAATCTTGTAATGATTTTTGTAACGTGTAAACGAATAGCAACATAATGTGACCAGGTGCAGTTTAAACAGAGCATGTCTGCTGGAATTTAGTAATGATGCAACCATGTCACTTTGTTTCCATTATCAACTGGCTATGTTTTACTTCAAGGATGCACCTCTATAAAGATAACTTCTTTTAGCAGAAAGCGTGATCACCCTTTGACCTGAAGAATCTGTCTATAACAATAGCTCCATTAATCAACAATGACACGGTGCCCGGCCTGTTTCCTTGAGATTTAACACCCATCCTCCCTACATTAGCCATTTCCTGCTTGCTAAGGTTAAGTGACATTCTTTATTACTCTCCTTACATCTGGCTACTTAATGTTTGCTCTCATGTTTTCGTAGCATGCATGACTGCTCCAACAACACAACACTTTCACAAATGGCCTAGCTTTTCTCAAAATAGCTGCTTCCTCTGTAACGAGTCTTCCGCACAAGCTTAAACAGTAACGAATGACAATATTGTGCTGTACATTCTATAATTAGATTAAATTAGATTACATTACAGCGTGGAAACAGGCCCTTCGGCCCAACAAGTCCACACCGACCCGCCGAAGCGTAACCCACCCATACCCCTACATTTACCCCTTACCTAACACTACGGGCAATTTAGCACGGCCAATTCACCTGACCCTGCACATCTTTGGACTGTGGGAGGAAACCGGAGCACCCGGAGGAAACCCACGCAGACACGGGGAGAACGTGCAAACTCCACACAGTCAGTCGCCTGAGGCAGGAATTGAACCTGGGTCTCTGGCGCTGTGAGGCAGCAGTGCTAACCACTGTGCCACCGTGCCGCCCACTATGTCATTCAATGTAGTCAGAAGTAAGATGAAAACTGAAGCTCGACTCTTTCTTAGGTTGTAAAAGAAAAATGAAAAAAATGGGTACTGCACACAGAGTACAAGAAAACAAATACATTTGTCCTTCTTTAGTTTAAAGACAAATATATTTGTCTTTCTTTAGTTTTTGAATCCTTCCATGATTTCTTCCCTCACTTTCTCTGTAAACCTTCCAACCAATATGCCATGATATCTGTACTCTTTCAATTCTAGCTTCTTGCATATGCCACAATTTAATCCACCATCAGCTTCCATTGGATCCTAAGACGAAGCTACAGGACTCTCCATTAAACCTTATTTCCTCTTTACTGAAAACAACAAATGCTGGAGATCACAGCAGGTCAGACAGCATCCATGGAGAGACAGAGCAAGCTAACGGTTCAAGTCTAGATGACTTTTCATCTCTTTTCTTATTTGAAAAAGGATGTACTGGCACTGGAGGGAGTGCAGAGGAGGTTCACTAGATTGACTCCAGAGTTGAAGGGGTTGGCTTATGAGGAGAGACTGAGTAGACCACAATTATATTTATTGGAATTTAAAGAATGGGGGTGGGGGGTGATCTTATAAAAACATATAAAATTATGAAGGGAATACGTAATAGAAGTCGAGAGGGTGTTTCCAGTGGCAAGTGAAACTAGGACAAGAGGGCATAGTCTCAAAGTTAGGGGGCGCAGATTTAGGACTGAATTGAGAAGGAACTTCTTCACCCAGAGGGTTGTAAATCTATGGAATTCCCTGCCCAGTGAGGTAGTTGATGCTACTTCAGTAAATGTTTTTAAAGCTAAGATAAATTTTTTTTAACAATAAAGGAATTAAGGGTTATAGTAAGAGGGTGGGTCAGTGGAGCTGAGGCCATGAAAAGATCAGCCATGATCTTATTGAATGGTGGGGCAGGCTCGAAGGGCCAGATGGCCTACTCCTGCTGTTAGTTCTTATGCCTGCTGTCTGACCCACTGTGATCTCCAGCATTTGTTGTTTTCAGCACAGATTCCAATATCTGCAGTCATTTGCTTCCAGTTATTTCTTCTGTAGCTCCCTCTCCTCCTTTAAGACCCACCTCTTCCCAGTTCTCCCAAAGTCAAAGAGCCATACAGCATGGAAACAAAATGTTCCCAAACTAAATTAGTCCCACTTGCCTCCATTTGACCCTTAGTTTAGATCAGAGTGGTGCTGGAAATGCACAACAGGTCAGGCAGCATCCGAGAAGCAGGAAAATCGACGTTTCGGGCAAAAGCCCTTCATCAGGAATAGAGGAAGGAATCCTCCAGGGTGGAGAGATAAATGGGGGGATGGGGCTGGGGAGAAGGTAACAAACAGTACAATAGGTGAATGGGGGTGGGGATGGAGGTAATAGGTCAGAGAGGAGGGTGGGGGAAGGTAGCAAAGAGTACAATAGGTGAATGGGGGTGGGGATGGAGGTAATAGGTCAGAGAGGAGGGTGGGGGAAGGTAGCAAAGAGTACAATAGGTGAATGGGGTGGGGATGGAGGTAATAGGTCAGAGAGGAGGGTGGGGGAAGGTAGCAAAGAGTACAGTAGGTGAATGGGGGTGGGGATGAAGGTGATAGGTCAGAGGGGAGGATGGAGCAGATAGTTGGGAAGGGAGATTGGCAGGTAGGACAGTCATGAGGACAGTGCTGAGCTGGAAGGTTGGAACTGAGCTAAGGTGGGGTGAGGGGAAATGAGGAAACTGGTGAAGTCCACATTGATGCCCTGGGGTTGAAGTGTTCCGAGGTGGAAGATGAGGCGTTCTTCCTCTAGCCGTCAGGTGGTGAGGGAGCAGCGGTGGAAGAGGTCCAGGACATGCATGTACTCTGCAGAGTGGGACATTTGACCCATATCCCTTCCAATCTTTCCTATCCATGTACTTATCCAAATGTGTTTCAAATGTTGTAACTCTACCTGCATTCACCACTTCCTCTGGCATTTCACTCCACACAAGAACCACTCTCTGTATAAAGTTGCCCTTCATGCCCTTTTTAAAATTTTCTCTTCTTACCTTAAAAATCCGCCCCCTAGTTTTGAACTTCTCCTGATGTAGGAGAAGACCCTTGCAAGTCACCTTATCTATGCCCCTCATGATTTTATAAACTCCTCACTCTCCTATGTTTCAATGAAAAAAGATCCCAGCCTATCCAACCTCTCCTTATAACTCAAAGCCTCCATTCCTATCAATATCTTGGTAAATCTTTTGTGAACCCTCCCCAATTTAATAATATCCTTCCTATAGCAGAGCAATTCGAACTGTACACATTACTTTAGAAGAGGCCTCACCAATGTTCTGTACAACCTCAACATGATGTCCCAACTCCTATACTCAAAGCAATGAAGGCATGTGTGGTAAATACCTTCTCAACTCCCCTGTCTGCCTGTGACACAAATTTCAAAGGTTTATGTACCTGAACCTCCAGGTCTCTCTGTTCTACAACACTACCCAGGACCCTACCATTAATTGCATAAGTCCTGTTTTTGTTTGTTTTACCAAAATGCAGTACCTTGCTTTAATTCTAATTAAACTCCATATGCCACTCCTCAGCCCATTGACCCAATTGATCAAGATCTCTTTGTAATATCAGATAATGTTCATCATTGTCCATTATACCACCAATCTTGGTGTCATCCACAAACTTATTAAGGATGCTTCCTATATTCTCATCCACATTGTTTATATAAATGAAAAAAAAGAGGAATGAGAACCAATCCCTGTGGAAAACCCCAATCAGAGGCCTCCAGTCCAAAAAACAACCCTCTACCTCTACCCTCTATCTCCCACCATCAATTTTGTATCCAACTGGTAAGCTCATCCTGAATCCTGCATAATCTAACTTTACTAATTAGTCTACTATGTGGAACCTTGTCAATGGCTTCACTAAAGTCCATATGAATAATTTACATTTTGTATTTGCTTGCTTATTGTATTTGGAAACAGTCCATAAAATAAATCACCCATTATCATGTATTGAGAAAGACACACTGACAAGCGAATGATGGAACGATGTCCTAATTACTGGGCAGAGATGACAGTGAAAGTATCTATGTAATTTGTAATGAAACTGGACAATCAAACAGTTAAAAACAAAATCAATCCACGAGCAACTCCACAGTGATATTTGGAGCAATGAAACCTCCTGTGAATTGTAATTAGGAGCTTGTTTCCTTGCAATATATGACTTGTGTTTCCTATACATGCTGAAGTTATTAGGTAGGATTGAACATTTTATCAGTGACTATCGGTATTTTGTGGAAGGCACTGTGTTCTGTCTAAGATACTAGCACACCCCTTCTCTTATGGAGTTGATGCTCTTCTAAATTTATTTAGAGTCCATCATATGTAATTCACAATAGAGGCTTTATGCGTCATCTAAAGCTATTATTATATTGTTTTCCGAAGCCTTTTGGTTCATAATTCCTGGGATTTGACATCACCGCACTCTGGATTCATGGAACACCCACACACACCCTTACAGACATACACACTCCCACACTCACACATGCACTCACTCACAGACTTAAGACAATCTGCACTCACTACACACACCATACACTTTCTCATACTCACAAACCCCAATCCAGGCAGACACACACACACAGACAGACAAAGACCCACATGCACACATATATTTTGCTCAAAAACTGCATGCATTCATGTAGGACTCTGAGCTCAAAAACTGCATGAATTTATGTAAAACTCCGTTATCTCACTTTTTAGAGGGGGCCAACACCTTCAACGTATTGTCCAGCTATCACCATTGTTAACAGCTAACCCAAGAATGCAACTTTTTTTAAAGAAAAGTTTTGTGATTTACACATGAAAGAAGTGAAACTATCACTGTATTCTAACAGATGAAAGGATTAACAGACAATCAATTCTTCAATGTATAATTTCAGTTACATCACACTGTAAATTTTTGCTATAAATTCTGTGTTACGATTGAGCCCTCCACTATCACCTGATGAAGGAGCGTCGCTCCGAAAGCTAGTGTGCTTCCAATTAAACCTGTTGGACTATAACCTGGTGTTGTGTGATTTTTAACTTTGTACACCCCAGTACAACACCGGGATCTCCAAATCATGGAACAGGATGCTTAGTGTGGATAACATTACAACAGAATGGATAGAATTGATTGATACAGATGTACAAACATCTGAAGTCTCCCGTTGATTGTCGTCAAATTTTGTCTGACAATCTTCCTATGAAGGGCCTTGGGATGATTTATTTTGGGAAGAATTTTGTGCTTCCTTGTAGGTTAGTTTGCGGGTGATGGGGGTGGATGTGCGGCGTATAAAGTACAATAGATACTTTCCCCATTGCTCCGGGTGCTCCGGTTTCCTCCCACAGTCCAAAGATGTGCAGGTCAGGTGAATTGGCCATGCTAAATTGCCCGTAGTGTTAGGTAAGGGGTAAATGTAGGGGTATGGGTGGGTTGCGCTTCGGCGGGTCGGTGTGGACTTGTTGGGCCGAAGGGCCTGTTTCCACACTGTAATGTAATCTAATCTAATGTAATCTAATTTAATTGCTCACCCACCCAGCCATGCCCCCTGATCCCAGAACAATATTATGAACAACTGGAAAGGCCAATTAAAACATTGCCAGAGTCATACCAGACAAGAGCCATCTCCCAGTCAAGAGATGCAGTTAATAGTGATTTAACCTGATGGTCACCCCACCTCAGGCGAAGGGACTGATTGAGAAAGAGAGTCGTTCATGATGCTTACTGATCAATTAATGGTCGCTTAAAGAATACTTCTCCATTATTATTTCATAGGAGGCTGGCTGAGGCCAGTTGTAGGTCAGAAACTCAGCAGCTGACATTGTTCGAGTGAGTGGGTGGCATTGGGTTAGAGTGCCACATTAATGGGCCCCCTATATTGATTAGATGTTCCCTGAAGCTCAGACATCCTGTTTCCTCTACCCCATGCCCTGGTCACCACGGCAGCAATCCTCTTCGTGCCGACATCCCTGGGACCAGATTGGCAGGCCTCAATGACAACTTTATCCCAATTACCTTGCACCCAGCTCCAGCAGCAAACATTGTGCGGTGATGGTATTGTTCCCTGTCATGCTGTGTTACTATGGAGCTGCTGGCCTTCCAATTGACTGTTGAAGGTAAGACTGTCTCCCCAAAACTTTAGTCTCAAGGTTATTATGGAAGTTAACTTGCTACAAGGTCATGGGTTTGAGCAGGAAAAGAAAATCAGGAGAAAGTGAGGACTGCAGATGCTGGAGAGTCTGAGTCAAAAGGTGTGGTGCTGGAAAAGCACAGCAGGTCAGGCAGCATCCAAAGAATAGATGATTAGTCCACTTCTGCACACACCTATGGCACTTGACATAAAATCCAGTCCAATGTTAGTGGAATTACATGAATAAAAATTATTATTTTAAAAGTTGTTGAGCTTTACAAATGTTTAAATGCCTATTAACTTTCTTGTTGTCCAACGAAGGGGCTTGATAACACTTAATAAATTAGAGTCAAAAAGTGTGGTACTGGAAAAGCACAGCAGGTCAGGCAGCATCCATGGAGCAAGGGAGTTGACATTTTGGGCATAAGCCTTTCATTAGGAATGTGGGTGGGGGGAGGCGGGAATTGCCCAAGGGGGCTGAGAGATAAATGGGAAGGGTGAGGTTGAGGGGAAGGTAGCTTGGAAGGCGATAGTTAGATGAAGATGGGGGGGTGATGGTGTTAAGTTGGAGAGGAAGGTAGAGCAGATAGGTGGGAAGGAAGATGGACAGGTAGAACAAGTAATGAGGACGGTGCCGAGTTGGAGGGTTGGATCTGGGATAAGGTGGGGGAAGGGGAGATGAGGAAACAGGTGAAATCGACATTGATGTCATGTGATTGGAGGGTCCCAAGGTGGAAGATGAGACGGTCCTCCCCAAGACATTGGGTGGCTTAGATTTGGAGGAGGCCCAGGACTCCACCCTCCGCTCTGTCCTACCACCATCATCTCCCACCTTCATCTACCTATCACCTTTCAAGCTACCTTCCCACCAGCTCCACCTCCCATCCCATTTATCTCTCAATCCCCTTACACCCACCCACATTCCTGATGAAGGGCTTATGCCCAAAACACCGACTCTCCTGCTCCTCAGATGCTGTCTGACCTGTTGTACTTTCCCGGCACTACACATTTTGACTCTCCAGCACCTGCAGTACACACTTTCTCCTAGTCATTATCAATTCATACATTCCAACTGCCTCCCTGTCCTTGCCTAAGTGGCCATTGTCATCTGTGACACAAACAGCAAGAATAAACTGACAGTGCCAACATCTGAAGTAATACCACAGGCTGCTACACCCGATTATCTACATCTAAAGCTTTCTACTGGGAAAGTGAAGTATTGAAAACATGGGACATAATCTAGCTAGTGTCTTCATTTCCTTAGCGTGACACAGTGGTTAGCACTGCTGCCTCACAGCATCAGAGATCCAGGTTAAATTCCTGCCTCAGGCAACTCTCTGTGTGGAGTTTACACATTCTCCCCATGTCTGCATAGGTTTCCTTTGGGTGCTCCTGTTTCCTCCCACAGTCCAAAAATGAGCTGGTTAGGTGAATTGGCCAAGCTAAATTGCCTGTAGTGTTAGGTGAAGGGATAAATGTAGGGGAATGGGTCTGGGTGGGTTGCGCTTCAGCGGGTCGGTGTGGACTTGTTGGGCTGAAGGGTCTGTTTCCACACTGTAAGTAATCTAAAAAAAAACTGAAATCTAATTCAGAATTGTCAATAGAAAATCATTCCTCCTTCCATAATGTCAATGATTTTGGCCTGTCATTTATCTCCAAATAACAAATTCTCAAACCAGTCATTGTTCTTGATTTGGCACAGTAGCTGGGGTGGCACGGTAGTTCAGTGGTTGGCACTGCTGCCTCACAGCACCAGGGACCCGGGTTTGATCCTAGTCTCCCCGTGTCTGCGTGGGTTTCCTCCCATAGTCCAAAGATGTGCAGGTCAGGTGAATTGGCCAAGCTAAATTGTCCACAGTGTTAGGTACATTAGTCAGAGGGAAATGGGTCTGGGTGGGGTTACTCTTCGGAGGGTCGGTGTGGACTTGTTGGGCCAAAGGGCCTGTTTCCACACTGTAAGGAATCTAATCTTAAAAAAAATGTTGATAATCATGTGACATCAGATGTACGTAACTGGTTTTAAACATCAATTTGACAAATCTTGATACAGTTGCAGCCACAGAGAAAACTGCATTAGTGACTCATTATCTGGAGTCATTGGAATTCATCAGGCTAATAGATCTGAAACGTTACCTGTCTCACGCTATGCAGATGTTGCCTCACCTGAACAGCTGAGCAATTTCAGCTTTTTTTTTAATTTCAGATTTCAAAGATCTTCAGAGAATATTCCTGAGAAAAACTGCATTCAATTAATCTATGTCTAGTGAGTTTAGGCACTGTTGGAAGGAGGCAAGGCAGAAGTGCCATATGTTAGAATTAACAATTAAAACAACGCAAGAGTGCTAATGAATCTACCAAGGTCTTTCCAGCCAGAAACATCTGGCTTGTTGGGGCATTCTTTTTCACTCCTATCACATGTATCTGCATATAAAAGTTCAGATATATATGATTTGGCTCAAATGATCTATGCTGATGCTTGTCTTGCACATGAATCTTGTACCAGATGTCTGTGCATCAAACCCCATCAGGATAACTGATAATCACTGTTCGCTTGTCTCTTTATCTAGATTCGCCTAAATGAATCTGAAGTCAAGTGGGATGAATTCCAAACCCTTTCTTTATCCCATTAATTAGCAAACTGATGAGTACTGAAGGCGCTGCCTAACTAAGTATACAATGACTGAGTTTTCCACAGATGTTTGGTTCTTTTCCAACCTTCCACTGCCAGGACAAAATCTTGGAGGCAGACAATGAATTGGAAAATTAGATGGCGTGTATATTGGGCAGTCAATCTGCAATCATCCACGTTCTGCTTGTAGATGTTTTCTCATCAATGTCTTCAGAGATTTTAGCACACACCTTTGGAGCAGGTCAGACCTGAAACTTATTCTCCTGGCCCAGAGGTACGAACATTATCACTGAGCCCATACAAGTGCTCTACAGTTCCACTGTGGAGCAGGAGACAGGACAGCAAGGAAAATGATGCTAAGAGCCCGTACGTCTGTCTGCCGCCTGTGTCCCCACCCTGTGAGTGACTTTCCCTCAAATGCAGAGAGACTTGAACGGGCTGAGGATTGGAAAATGAAGTTAACAGCCTCATTAATTGGACATGGTCAGGCTGTTAATGAACCTGTGAAGAGCTCTCCTCCTGACTTCCCAAGGTTTTAATGGGGGGCAGGTAACTATCAGGAGCTCTTGGAAGCTGATCTGCTGCAACTCAATGAGTAATAAAGTGTGACTTTACACTGTAATAAACTAATGCACAGCAATGACATTTTAGTAACCAATGTTTCCCTACCCCACCTCGGGTCTCAACTCTTCATTGACCCATACTACTTTGAAGATGAAGACCTGCCTCTGTTGTTAAAGTCACACACAGACAGCTCCAGATGTAGCCAGAACATGGCTCAATTCACACCTCCCCTGCCTCTCCCAGCTACCAGTTAGGCTGTAGGTCCAACTGTAGGGTCATTAAGACCCCAAACCCTGTAAAACATCCCCATCCCCACCCTGATAGGCTGGGAGTGCTGGCCTGAATGTGATCTGGTAACCATCCTACCTTTCCAATGTCCACCTCAAATTAAAAGATCCTGTCTACATCCCGTCTTTTATCTCACTGCTCTTTGTAAAACCAGTGTCAGTAACTGAGACAATGACAATAGTTATCCTAAACCATGAAACTGGCTACGGCAATGTCCAGCAATAGCAAATGCTGCCATTTATGTGCAAGTCCAAAAAAATTTTTCTGTATCCTGGAAGATCTGCTAGTTATTTATTTAAATGGATAATACTTTGAGTGATTTAACAGTGGACAAAGGAACTGCTTACAATGCAGCACACATTCTTTTGATTATATGGCATGGTGACTCAGTGGTTAGCAATGCTGCCTCACAGCACCAGGGGACTTGGGTTTGATCCCATCCTCGGGCAACTGTCTGAGTGAAGTTTGCACATTCTCGCCGTGTCTGCATGGGTTTCCTCTGGGTGCTCCAGTTTCCTCCCACAATCCAAAGATGTGCAGGTTAGGTGAATTGGCCATGCCAAATTGCCCATTGTGTGTTGGGTGCATTAGTCAGGGGTAGGGGAATGGGTCTGGGTGGGCTACTCTTCAGAGGGTCAGTGTGGATTTGTTGGGCTAATGGTCTGTTTCCATACTGTAGGGAATCTAATCTAAAGAATACATTTCAGACTGGTATATCAAAATTTACATTGGACATAGATACTCCTGGGCACTTTTCCAGGAAGGAAATGATTTCATCCTTACACTTATTTTTAATATTTATCTTTCATTATTGAGAAGAAAGTCCCTTGGCAAACATTAGGGAACAGAAATTTGTTCCCTTCCCTGTGACAGGTTTTGTGGTGGGGAGATTGGCAAATGGATGCTCCACCATCTTCTGGGCATTATCTCAGTTAAGGCTGCCGTGGTAAAGCTTGTGATGATTTTCTCACCCTGTTGCTCATTGGCAGTCTCAGCCATCTCATCCGGACCTATAGAAGCTCATAATACTACATCAATTGTATTAACAGCAATGAAGAGGAAGCTTGCCAAGCAGGGAGCATGATAAGTAACTATGTGTTACATGGACTTCTAGAAAGGCACCGTATCCTCCTTCAGAGGCACTCTATACCTGGTCAAAGGAACTGGCATTTTAAGAGTTAGCCTGCTGAGAGTCAGCTCCTTGTTCTTACAGCTAACTGCCTACCTAGCCATCTCCTCAGACATTCACCCCAGATGTCCTTCCCACCATTGCTTACCTCTGGCCTAGGATGCAGCAATGGTCTGAGGCTCAGGTACGTGTTTATCAGCAGCACCCACTGCTTCACCAGTGATGCTGCGATTCAATAAAGCGGGCAGCCTAATGGATTGGCTCTGAAGAGTGCCACTTCTCTCCTGGGGGGGGGGGGGGGGGGGGCCTTCATTCCAGGGGAATATTCACTGCTGGCCAAGCAGGACCTTGACTGGCATGTGATTTGGCAAACTTTCCCAAAGGGCTTTAGCCATCTCTACACTTGGCACCAAGATTCTCATTGACATTGTTAAGAGACTTTCCCTGAACTCTATCGATTTCTTCAATTCTTCATATCTCTGCCCAGACTATGCTATTTGTATCCTGTGGGAAGCAACTCTGTGTCATCATTGTAAAGTTATTCCAGGGTCCTAAATCCTTTACATAACATCCTTTATAGAGAGAGAGAGATGGAAGACAAGATGATGTCACCAGCAAATGCCATATTACAATCAGTGAGGGAACCGAAGGCCTTATCAGAAATATGTACCCTTATTTTGTTCACAGTGCGCAAATCTACAGCTGCAGACATTCCAGCCCTCACGCACGCAAGCACTATCTGCAGTGATGCCATCAGAAATAAGAAAGATGCTGCTTACTTCTTTGAATGAACATTGCAATTTAAAGATTACGTGGAAAATGTCAACATCACTATAGTGTTTACCCAGCTGTAAGGTACAAATTTTTGGTTTTCAAATTTGATGTAACAAGCTCTCTTTAAATTCTTGATCAAAATCTCAACGTAATTCATCTCATTAGTGCACCCATTCAAGCATGTTGATGAAGGACTTACTATCGGCTTGTTAATGCGCATATATATCTTGGTTCCTTGTCCTGCAGTTATTCAATTGCAGCCTTTTGATATCATCAAGAATTAAAATTCTGTCAGAACTTCTGCATGTGTCGACTACTTACATTTCTCACTAAATTACAAAGATTTCTCCTTTTAAATTTGAAGTATCTATTTTTGCATTCTTTATGAATAAAGATTAACATAGATCTGTGTAGCAACGAGACAGAACATCATAATCAGGCCAAACCTTTATGCTTAGACTTGACTTGGGGAATTGTGCTAAACTCTGAATAAGAGAGGCAGAATCTTATAGGTTCTGAGAAAGAAACTGGAACAGAAGATAAATGGGACTAAGTGATTAGCCTTTCAAAAAGGCTAGCATAGGTACAATGAACTGAATGACCTTTTTCTAGGTCAGAAGGCAAATGATGACAATGACACAAAGAGTCTGCAGAGGAACATAGGCAGGTTAAGTACGTGGGCAAAATCTTGACAGATGGGAATGTGAGAAAATGTGAGATTATGCACCTTGGCACGAAGAATGTGGGGGAGCTGAATATTATTTAAATGGAGAAAGATTGCAGTAAGTTACAGAACAGAGGGGTGTGGGAGTTCTCATCCACGGATCACAAAAAGCTAGCATCCAAGTTCAGCAGTAACAGGAAAGGCAAATGGTATGTTGACCCTTAATACAAATGGAATGAAGTATGATGAAGTTCTTTTTCAGGTTGGCGACCCGTGACCTGTGGGGTTTCGCAGGGATCAGTGCTGGGACTACAACTGCCTACAATATATATGAATGACTTGCAGGAAGGAAGTGAATGTACTGAGGTTAAGTTTGCAGACAACACTAAAGTAAGCGGAAAGGCAAGTTGTGAGATGGATACAAGCAATTTACAGAGATTGACAGTTTAAGTAAGTGACAAATGCAGTATAATGTGGAAAATGAGAAGCTCATTTTGCAAGGGAGAGTCAAAAGACCAGAATATTATTTAAATGAAAAGGAAATCTACAGAAAGCTGCTACACAAAGGGACTTGAGGGTTACTTATACGTGAAACAAAGAAAGCCAGCACAGTGCAGCAGGTAATCAGGAAGATGGATGGAATGTCTACCCTTGTTTCAAGAGCCTTGGAGTATAAGAGTAGAAATGAGACCACACCTGGTGTACTGTGAGCAGTTTAGGTCCCTTTGTTAAGAAAGCTATCATTTCATTAGAGGTAGGTTAACTAGGATGTTCCTTGGTATAGAGGAATATCTTATGAGCAAAGACTATATAAGTTAAGATTCTACTCACTTAGAAGATTGAGAGATGATCTCATTGACTCATCTTGATTCTTAAGTGGCATCACAGGATTAATGCTGGGAGGATGTTTCCCCTCGTGAGAGAGTCAAGGACCAGAAGGCATAGTCTCAGAATAATGAGGCACCAATTTAAGGCTGAGATGAGGTGGAATTTATTCTCTCAGAAGGTTGTGAGTCTTTGGAACTGTTTGCCATAAAGACACACTTGTTTCTATTTAAGGGTGGGTCAAATAGATTCTTGATGATTGTAGGAATCGGGGTGATGGGGAAAGGGCAGGAAAGTGGACCTGAGAAACGTTGAATGATCCTTTGAATGGCAGATCAGGTTCAAAGGGCCTTCATATGGTCTTAAGGTCTTATAAAAATAGGGAACTTTTGCTAAAGCACTAGCTGTACCACAGTTGAATGCAGTAAACAGTTGTGGGCACCTTATCTTAGGCAAGATATACTGCCATTGGACGTAGACCAGAAAAGGTTCTCGAGGTTGATACTAAGTTTGTAAGGTCTGTCCTATGAGAAAAGCGTAAGTAGATAGGGCCTGTACATAATGGAATAAAGAAGAATAAAACGCAATCTTATTGAAAGAAAGAAGATTCTTATTGGACTTGACAGGGTCAAGTCAGAAAGATTGTTTCCACTTGTGGGAGAATCTATGAGCAGAGAGCCTAATCTCAGAATAAGGGGTTGCACGTTTAAGACCATTGAAGGAACTTCTTCTCAGTGAGGCTGGGCCATTAAGCATATTCACTGCAGAGATCGGCAGATTTTTAATCAAATTACTCAGTGTGATTCTTAAAAAATGCTGTTCAGTTGGTTAGAAATTCGACACACCTGAACACACCGACTTTTCAATCGGTGCGCTGCTTATTGTGCAGCATAGATGTTTAAGGAGGATTTATTTAACACAGTCAAGATGTTAATTTGGGATATTTTATGACAAATTAATTTCTATTAAATTTTAGGGAGCTTGTTCCCAGGGAAATTTTGGGGGGCTATTGCAGAATGACCCTTTCGATGCTTTTCTTTAAAGTAAACATCTGAACGCAGAAGTTGGTAGGTTTCTAAAACACACAGTCAAACCTCCTCCAGCCACTTAGAAGTAACAGGCATCATAACAAATATAATTGCCATGATTTACAAAATCATTTTAAAAAGACTTGCTAATTTTTCAGAGTGGAAAATGTGTTGCTGGAAAAGCGCAGCAGGGCAGGCAGCATCCAAGGAACAGGAGAATCGACGTTTCGGGCATAAACCCTTCTTCAAAACCAAGTTAAACATTCCAGTGATTCTTTAGGCCATATTTATGTACTCTAACTGACTTAAACAATTACAATAATCAACTTGTGCAATGCCTTTGTTTCATTTATGTCTAGTTGTGCTTTTTACAAAGCAGGTTTATTTAATCAATAAATGCTAATGACCACTGGAGGGTTTGCTTGGGGGAGTTCCTGTGTCACAGAGTACAGGGTATCTGAATCAACATGCACTTAATTACAATGACAAGGTTGTTGAACCGCCCGAGTTAATAAGTATATTTACTGATATTAACTGAGTTTCTCTCCACTGTCCACTGATCTCTGATTACACATTGGAATAAAAACTCCCACCTCCTGACCTCAGTACAGGTTTGAGCTATGAAACTATAGATTCTTATCAAGCTGGTTGAAACAGGCTAAGATGAGTACCTTTGACCTCTTCTGACGAAGGAGACAATATCAGTGCAGGGACTTACTTAGGGAAGATAAAAAAGCAAGCAGATTTTATTTACTTCAGATCAATTATACAGATGTTACATGAGAAATAAAGCCTCAAGATAACTGTACAAGTATACTATCTACAATTAGTATTAACGACAACATAGGTGAAGATTATTTGGTGCATTGTACTTACACTGGACCTTAGAAGGGAAAGTCATGCTTAGTCTCACTCCCTCACGTTTTATCCATAATCCTTACACTAAGTTTTCTCTCCAATTCCCTTTTAATATCTTTTATTGAATCAACCACTTTCCAAGTAGAGAATGCTAGATCCGAGCAACTCCCTTCAACCCACCACTTTCTGCCAATCATTTTAAATTCATGGTCTCTGAATTTAACCCAACTCACCAGAGAGAGCAGGGTTTTTTTACAGTATTCTGGTTAAAAAATCTCATCATTTTGAAAGCCTTGATTCAGTCGCCTCTTAACCAGCTCTGCTATAAGGACAACAGTAGTAACATTTTAAAAAAATTTTCCTGGATAACATCCTGATAATTCCTCTCAAAAGCTTTACATTTTGTCTGAAATGTGATGTGGAGATTTATCCACAATGTTCCAGCTAGCCAGTAAAGGACAATGTTTTAGAATGATTATTTTGCTTTTATATTCTATAGCTTTACTTGTGAATCTGAGTAACCAACTTTCCACTTTGACCACCTTTTTACCTTGCTCTGCCAACATTAGGGATTTGTATATACAGGTAATCAAGTCTCTCTGTTTATTTACACCTTTCTGAATCTACTTCTAGCACTCTTGTCTTCCTGGAGTTTGTGCTTGAGTAACTAGTAGCACTTCCTGCACACATGGTTATCCATAATGCATGAAATGTCTAGATGTTCCTACCTAGCACAGCATGAAAGAGAACTACACTGATCTAGTGAATCCACTAGTCTCTAAATCATTGAAACACTGGCAAAATACTGACTTCTGAGATACTGACCTATAAAACTTAAGCGACTGATCTCTGAGTAACTTACGTCTAAACATTTGAAATATTAAAATAATAGTAAAAGGTTAAGTCATCACATGTTGCATTTTCCCATTAGACAGAGATGACTGGTAGTAGTCTCCATACCTCAGGCAAGGGGCAAGGTTGAGAAGGAGAGTCCTTCATGGTAATTTCCGTTGGAATGGGAAATCACTCTGACAGCATCACTCTGCATTGCAAACCAGGCATCCATCCAACTGAGCTAACCAACACCCTGAAAATAATTTTTTAAAAAACAATAATGGTGTTACCTGAAATCACCGGAATTGCTAAATATCAATCTAGAATAGAATGGGAAGTTAGTTTCAAGTGAATTGCTAACAACAGCTAAAAACAGCAATTCAATGAAGCATTATAACAAATGTACCAATCCATTCCCTCGGCTGTGCCACCACTTTTGAATTTCTTTCCCAATGTTCCTTGCTCAGCTTTCACTCTGAATTACTGAGATGAGCCCTCTCGCTGGCTCTCCCATATCGCACTGACCAGCCACTTCTCCCAATTCAATCTTTTGGCCAATTTCATTACTTCTTGTCAAACTGTCTCTTTCCATTCTCACTAATTGTCTACATTTCACTGATTCTCTCTGCTTTCACTGACACATTCTGTTCCCATTGACTCTTGCTCTCTGCTCCCATTGACTCTCACTTGTACAGTAGGTTATCATCGACTCTCATTAACACTCTTTTCTCATGGACATGTTTCTCAATGGCACTGCTGGTCTCTCAGACTCTCTCAACTCTCACTGACACTGTCTGTACTCTTGTGAATGATATAAAGTGGCTGGAAGAAATATAAGAAGAACACTCAGCTTCTTTGCTTTGTTATTGAAGGCCTTTGAGCCACTATATAAAGGCTGAGTATAATCCTGTCTTTGCCAGGCAACATTTCAGCCACAAGTGGAAAATGTTGCTCAGGAGGTCAATGTCAAGAGCTTAGCGTCCAAGATATGGCTACACTATGGAAAAAAATACAGCTCAATTACTCACCACAGCTGTGAACATAAGAATTGTGCCTTAAGAACCTGTGCCAATTACTCTCCCTTCACAGTGAAACCACCTTCTTCCCCTCCATCTCCTCCTTCCTCCAATTAGTTCATCACACAGCCCTTTATTTCCCTCCTGCACAGAAACCCTGCATCTCTTACTCCCTGTTGTAAGCATCACATCCCTTCGACAGGAGCAAAACTTTTTAACTATTGCAGGCACGTTTTCTCAAGACCTTACATACTTTTTTTTCCATGCAGGAGAAGGTTGTGCACAGCATACAGGAGGAAGTGATAACTGGAGCAGGCTGAGGCCAGTTTCAATCAATGTTTGACCTCTGGTACAGGCCATTATAGGGTGCAGGAGAATCACGGTCGTAGTGAGTGACAATGCTGGAGCAGCTGTCACAAAGGAGTCAAGAACTCTGACTTGCAGAACTTAAATACATTAATGGAGTGATCAGCTGCCTGAATATAATAATGGTGTCTGCAATGCTGAGATTCTGTTGGCAGCTCCCACTGGTGCTATTGGAGGCTCAGATGGCTGTCAACTTGATTCTTGGAGCTCGGCTGTCAGCAGAGCCTTCCAGAGCTCCAAAGACCCTGATTACATGCAGAGCTATGGCCTTGCTAAGACACAATCTCAATAGAGAGGTCAGAGCTCCCAATGAATGGCACCTGCTGTATTCTCCCAGGATGAAAACATGTTCTGCTCCTCTGCCACACACCCTGCCAGTCTCCTTGTGAATGCCACAGAGCCAGAATGTCTCTGCGTTACACTAAGACACTACATTCTGCAGCCAGACTCTCAGGACTGAGAACTGATGTGAAACTGGATTGTGTGATGAACTAATTGGAGAAAGGAGGAGATGGAGGGGAAGAAGATGGTTCCACTGTGATGGGAGAGTAATTGAGCCTGCCCATTATGTCTATCCAGCATGTTCATATGGACATTCAGTGGCTTTCTGCCTCCCAGGCTCGAGCCGCATGGACATGTTTTATAATAACATGAATGGAGGCAAATGAGCTCACACAGTAGGGCTTGTACATGAGTGATTCTTACTTATTTGGTAAGTGGTATAGGTGTTGTTCCAGAGATAAAGAACTATAGTGACTTCCCTGATACAATAATACATAGCAAAGTGGAGATGTCACTGATGTCAGTGGCTCTAGTCTGGAAGGAACTCATTAAAATAGCAATAATGTAGCCAGTAATTGTGGGGCAGCATGGTGGGTCAGTGGTTAGCACTGCTGCCTCACAACACCAGGGACCTAGGTTCGATTACAGCCTCGGGTGACTGTCTGTGTGGAGTTTGCACATTCTCCCAGTGTCTGTGTGGGTTTCCTCCGGGTGCTCCGATTTCCTCCCACAGTCCAAAGATGTGCAGGTCAGATGAATTGGCCATGTAAAATTGCCCATAGGATGTGTTAGTTAGGGGTAAATGTAGGGTAATAAGTTTGGGTGGGATACTCTTTAGAGGGTTGGTGTGCACTTATTGGGCCAAAGCACCTGTCTCCACACTGTAGGGATTCTATGATCTATAGGGATTCTAATTAATTGATAACAAAGAGCAGCACGGTGGCTCAGCGGTTAGCTCTGCTGCCTCACGGTACCAGGGACGCAGGTTCGACTCCAGGCTTGGGTGACTGCATGGAGTTTGCACATTCTCCCCGTGATTGTGTGGGTTTCCTTCGGGTATTCCAGTTTCCTCCCACGGTCCAAAGATGTGCAGGTTAGGTGGTTTGAGCATGCTAAGTTGCCCTATAGTGTCCGGGGACATGCGGGCCAAATGGACATGGGTAGGGTGGGGGTCTGGGTCTGGATGGGATGCTCTTTAGAGAATGAGTGCAAACTTGATGGGCCAAATGGCCTCTATTTGCACTGTAGGGACTGTGTGCTGTCATTCCACCAGCTGCAGCTGATGACATAACTTAATGACGAACACCTCAGTAAAGCAAAGGTACCTCACACATAGCTGCTCCATGAGGTTCTGCAACTGCTGCCTGAAGACCCTTAGTGAGCATGGCATTCAAACCAACTGCTCCTGTCCTCGCCCTTATCCGCCAGTCCCAGCAGAATAAAAGAAAGCAGACAAAGTCAGTCCAAAACCATCAGAAGGTTTTTAGGAGATGGTACATACTTGTTTCAGAATACAGGAAATTAACAACTAAAATGCACAGATGTTAATGGCAGCCTCAAAGCATAAACAAGCCTGTATAGACTGTATGAACCCTTTTAATATAGCTGGTGTCAGTTAGGTCTTTGCAATCTATTAGCACGAGGAGTTAACACGATGAGGATGATCTTAAAGCAGACAAGATTTAAATATACCTGTAATGGGCATTTTCAATCTATCAGTAGCGTCTCCTGCTCCTCTGTTGATGAGTCAATGCAACATGCTGACCAGAGAAATGGAGTGCTTGTGTGAATATTTTGTATAAATGCATTCCCATTTTTGCATCAAACTTTTGAGTTCATGATCCAAAACTGTTGATATTTAGGAAGCAAAAGCATATTAAATTGGGAGAGAACAGGAAACACGTTTAATTTCATTTTAAAAACCGATCATGTTCTCAAACAAACCAGTGTTTTCATACAGGAATCATTTCTCAAAACCCTTTACCCAGTGTCAGCAGTTGACAACTTCAAATATTTGACCGCAGAATCACTTTAAGGTCTTTTGAAATTATGATCTATACATAACCACTGAGTTATCAAACTTATGGTTTACAGAGGAGGATAAATCTCTTTTTAAAGTCCTGGGGGTTAGTTAAGGTGACCTCAGAAAATTCATCAGAAGCCAAGTTTCTGGTATTGAGACTGCCTCTAATGCAATGAGGGGTATGTCGGGTTCCAAGAGATCAATTGTGTTAGGGGATTCTCTTGTTCGAGGTACAGACAGACGTTTCTGTGGCCAGCAGCAAAAAATCAGAATGGTGTGTTGCTTCCCTGGTGCCAGGCTCAAGGATGTCTCAGAGAGGGTTCGGAATGTTCTCACAGGGGAGAGGGGCCAGCAAGAGGTCATTGTCCACATTGGAACCAATGACATTGGAAGGGAAAAGCTTGAGATTCTGAAGGGAGATTACAGAGAGCTAGGCAGAAATTTAAAAAGGAGGTCCTCGAGAGTAGTAATATCTGGATTACTCCCAGTACTACGAGCTAGTGAGGGCAGGAATAGAAGGATAGAGCAGATGAATGCATGGCTGAGGAGCTGGTGCAGAGGAGAAGGATTCACGTTTTTGGATCATTGGAATCTCTTCTGGGGTAGAAGTGACCTGTACAAGAAGGATGGATTGCACCTGAATTGAAGGGGACTAATATACTGGCAGGGAGATTTGCTAGAGCTGTTCGGGAGGATTTAAAATAGTAAGGTGGGGGGTGGGACCCAGGGAGATAGTGAGGAAAGAGATCAATCTGAGACTGGTACAGTTGAGAAAAGAGAGTCAAACAGTCAGGGCAGGCAGGGACAAGATAGGACTAATAAATTATATTATTTCAATGCAAGGGGCCTAACAGGGAAGGTAGATGAACTCAGGGCATGGGTAGGAACATGGGACTGGGATATCATAGCAATTACAGAAACATGGCTCAGGGATGGGCAGGACTGGCAGCTTAATGTTCCAGGATACAAATGCTACAGGAAGGATAGAAAGGGAGGCAAGGGAGGAGGGGGAGTGGTGTTTTTGATAAGGGATAGCATTACAGCTGTGCTGAGGGAGGATATTCATCCAGGGAAGTTATTTGGGTGGAACTGAGAAATAAGAAAGGGATGATAACCTTATTGGGATTGTATTATAGACCCACTAATAGTCAGAGGGAAATTGAGAAACAAACTTGTAAGGAGATCTCAGCTATCTGTAAGAATAATAGGGTGGTCATGGTAGGGGATTTTAACTTTCCAAACATAGACTGGGAATACCATAGTGTTAAGGGTTTAGATGGAGAGGAACTTGTTAAGTGTGTACAAGACAATTTTCTGATTCAGTATGTGGATGTACCTACTAGAGAAGGTGCAAAGCTTGACCTACTCTTGGGAAATAAGGCAGGGCAGGTGACTGAGGTGTCAGTGGGGGAGCACTTTGGGGCCAGCGACCATAATTCTATTAGATTTAAAATAATCTAATTCTATTAGATTTAAAAGGATGGACCAGATCTAAAAGTTGAAGTTCTAAATTGAAGAAAGGTCAATTTTGATGGTATTAGGCAAGAACTTTCGAAATCTGATTGGGGGCAGATGTTCGCAGGTAAAGGGACGGCTGGAAAATGGGAAGCCTTCAGAAATGAGATAACAAGAATCCAGAGAAAGTGTATTCCTGTTAGGGTGAAAGGGAAGGCTGGTAGGTATAGGGAATGCTGGATGACTAAAGAAATTGAGGGTTTGGTTAAGAAAAAGAAGGAAGCATATGTCAGGTATAGACAGGATAGATTGAGTGAATCCTTGGAAGAGTATAAAGGCAGTAGGAGTATACATAAGTGGGAAATCAGGAGGGCAAAAAGGGGACATAAAATAGCTTTAGCAAATAAAATTAAGGAGAAACCAAAGAGTTTTTACAAATATATTAAGGACAAAAGGGTAACGAGGGAGAGAATAGGGCCCCTCAAAGATCAGCAAGGCGGCCTTTGTGTGGAGCCGCAGAAAATGGGGGAGATACTAAATGAGTATTTTGTATCAGTATTTGCTGTGGAAAGGATATGGAAGAGATAGACTGTAGGGAAATAGATGGTGACATCTTGCAAAATGTCCAGATTACAGAGGAGGAAGTGCTGGACGTCTTGAAATGGGTAAAGGTGGATAAATCCCCAGGACCTGATCAGGTGTACCTGAGAACTCTGTGGGAAGCTAGAGAAGTGATTTCTGGGCCTCTTGCTGAGATATTTGTATCATCCATAGTCACAGGTGAGGTGCCGGAAGACTGGAGGTTGGCAAACATGGTGCCACTGTTTAAGAAGGGTAGTAAAGACAAGCCAGCGAACTATAGACCAGTGAGCCTGACGTTGGTGGTGGACAAGTTGTTGAAGGTAATCCTGAGGGACAGGATGTACATGTATTTGGAAAGGCAAGAACTGATTAGGGATAGTCAGTATGGCTTTGTGCATGGGAAATCATGTCTCACAAACTTGATTGAGTTTTTTCAGGAAGTAACAAAGAGGATTGATGAGGGCAGAGTGGTAGATGTGATCTATGTGGACTTCAGTAAGGCGTTTGACATGGTTCCCCATGGGAGACTGAGTAGCAAGGTTAGATCTCACAGAATACAGGGAGAACTAGCCATTTGGATACAGAACTGGCTCAAAGGTAGAAGACAGAGGGTGGTGGTGGAGGATTGTTTTTCAGACTGGAGGCTTGTGACCAGTGGAGTGCCACAAGGATCGGTGCTAGATCCTATACTTTTTGTCATTTACATAAATGATTCGGATGCAAGCATAAGAGGTATAGTTAGTAAGTTTGCAGATGACACCAAAATTGGAGGTGTAGCAGACAGCAAAGAGGATTACCTCAGATTACAACAGGATCTTGACCAAATGGGCCAATGGGCTGAGAAGTGGCAGATGGAGTTTAATTCAGATGAATGCAAGGTGCTGAATTTTGTGAAAGCAAATCTTAGCAGGACTTATACACTTAATGGTAAGGTCCTAGGGAGTGTTGCTGAACAAAAAGACCTTGGAGTGCAGGTTCATAGCTCCTTGAAAGTGGAGTCACAGGTAGATAGGATAGTGAAGAAGGCATTTGGTATGCTTCTCAGCCCTTTGGCCCATCTGATCAAGATCCTGGTGTAATCTGAGGTAACCCTCTTCGCTGTCCACTACACCTTCAATTTTGGTGTCATCTGCAAACTCACTAATTGTACCTCTTATGCTCGCATCCAAATCATCTCTTTAAATGACAAAAAGTACAGGACCCAGCACCGATCCTTGAGGCACTCCACTGTTCACAGGCCTCCAGTCTGAAAAACAACCCTCCACCACCACCCTTTGTCTTCTACCTTCTACCATGGGGAACCTTGTTGAACGCCTTACTGAAGTCCATATAGATCACATCTATCGCTCTGCCCTCATCAGTCCTCTTTGTTACTTCCTCAAAAAACTCAATCAAGTTTGTGAGTCATGATTTCCCACGTACAAAGCCATGTTGACTATCCCTAATCATTCCTTGCCTTTCCAAAAAATGTACATCCTGTCACTTAGGATTCCCTACAACAACTTGCCCACCACCAACTTCAGGCTCACTGGTCTATAGTTCCCTGACTTGCCCTTACCACCTTTCTTAAACAGTGGCACCACATTAGCCAATTTCCAGTCTTCTGGCACCCCACCTGTGACTATTGATGATACAAATATCTCAGCAATATCGAGTTCACCAATTTTAGAGCTTGAGTACCTTTCCCCACACTTTCCTCCACCCCCACACACCATGCCTTAGCATCACATGGGCTGCTACCACACACTACCCATTGTCAGTCACTAATAGTCCCCATTAGCATCTATTCATCTTCCAAGGCTGATCACTAACCACTCCTTTGTCTGCCCAACTGTTCTCCCCTCTCTTCAGGCTCTATCTCCATCTAACGTTTACCCTTTCCTCCTCCTCCACCCCCCCCCCCCCCCCCCCACCCCCACCACCCTCCCAAACTTATCTTCCATACAAAAAACATCCTTTTCTGAGGTACCATCAGTTCTGAATAAGGGTCACTGGACCCACAACGTTTCCTCAGCATTCTCTCCACAGACCTGCTGAGATTTTTCAGCTATTTCTATTTTGGCTCAATTTGGAACATTTGGCTAAAGTTATTCCGCTGTTAGCCAGGCTTTGTTGCTGGTTTGTTTCACCAACAGGCAGCATTCAGGCTCCTGAGTCTGGGGCTTGTCCAATTTATCTGCTTTTCATTTTTATCTTCTTTTCTTGCTTTCTTTTGACTTTTTAAGCTTCTGCTTCTACTTACCTTTTGGGGAGCAGTCGGTCATGGCAGCCTCAGCAGTGACCAGATCAATGAGAAAGGCAGAAGGCGGTAGAATGGTGACTCTGTCAGGGTCCAGAGTGTGGTGAGCCAGCAGAATGCTGGAGGGCAGCAGCGAGGTGGCTGATGAACCAGGAGTGGGACTCTGGCTGATGGTGGAGGGGCGGTGGTTGGCGGAGGAGCGAGCACGGAATCCAGCATCAGCTGCTACATTGGCGGAGGTGACGTCAGTGAGGTAGGTCCAGCAGGCA
This sequence comes from Chiloscyllium plagiosum, assembly GCF_037043375.1. Lineage (NCBI taxonomy): Eukaryota > Metazoa > Chordata > Chondrichthyes > Orectolobiformes > Hemiscylliidae > Chiloscyllium > Chiloscyllium plagiosum. The sequence continues at coordinate 40,446,962 of NW_028270148.1, forward strand.
AAGATGGCACCTGAGGAGTAGCGACTTCGATGTTGGTTGGGTTTGGCACTGGCGTTGGCAGTAGGATTATGAACTGTCTTTCGGCTATATCATTTTATTTTTATTTATTATTCTTAAACTATTCAAAATAGTGCCAGGCCATGGCAACAGTGGAAGCTTATCATTGTATTTCATTGTAAAATACACATGACAATAAAAATCTTTCATTCATTCAGTCTCATGATTGTCTGCACACAATGTCATAAATGGTGATTTGCCTTCATCCTGCTGAGATATAAGAACAGAAATCACCTGTTGTGGTGTTTAAGGGACACTGTAACAAACTGCATCTGACATCAATGATTACTATTTCAAAGACCCTGTCACAAAAGTTAGTGTAATTTACTAATTGCATCTTCCTTTGAAAATATAACTGTATGCTATAAATCCCACTTTGCGGATGAGGACCCATGCTGGAAAAAAGAAATAGCACTGATTATCTGAACCACATATCCCATTGTGTCTGTCTTCCTTCCTGGGAGCTCAGGACTGTTGAATTTATCCTGTTGAAATGAAGCCAGGAGAGAATGGTTGGTTCATAAGGACAGTCTGAGCTTTTATGCTGTCATCAGAAAATAACTTCAATAAGAACTTATATTTATGCAGTTTACACAATGCACATAAATATACTAATGTACCAATAACATGGAGCATTAGTATATTTATAAGCATGCAGGAAGACAGAAAGCAGGAACTAACAGACCAGTTAGTATGGGGAAGAAGTTCAAAAGTATTAGTAAAGATATTATGACAGGGCACTTAGGAACATTCAAGGTAATCAGTCAAAGTCAATACTGTCTTGTGAAAAGGAAGTCACTTTTAAACAATTTGCTGGTATTCCTTTTCAGAGGGTAAGAAAAACAGTAAAAACCCAGTAATGCTTGGAAATGAACATACTGATTGTACTGGATCTCCATCTTGAAGGATACAAGATGACTTGGATAATCGTGTCTCATTTATCAATTTACTCATTTTCTTTCTAGTTGGGAGAAACTGGCAGATATAATGTACTTCAATTTACAGAAGGCAGTTGAAAAAGTGTCACATCAAAGTGTATTTTGGAAAATAAAAGGCTTATGGAATATGGAGTGACATTTTATCATAGATAAAAGAGCGGCTGGCAAACAAAGAACAGAACAGACATAAATGGGTCATTTTCAAGTTAACAATATGGAGCAAGTGATGCTCCATGAGGATCTGTGATGGACTCTCAAGTATTTACACCTTATATAAGTGACTCGGATGAAGGAACCAAAAGTATAGTTGCTAAATTTGCTGATGACACAATGATAGCAGATAAGTAAGTTGTGAAGAGGATATAGGAACAATGCAACAGGATGGGTTAAATGAGTGGGCAAAGGTCTGTGAAATGCGATAAAATGTGGAAAAATTTGAAATCATCGACTCTGGCAGGAAGAATTTTTTTAATTGACAGATTATCAAAATAGTGAGAGATTGCAGAGCTTTGAGATATCGAAGGATTTGTGTGTTCTGAATCACAAATAGGTCAGTATGTAAGTACAGCAAATGATTAGGAAAACTAACAAAATGTTACTGTTTATTGCAAGGAGAACTGAATATAAAAGTATGAAGCTTTTGCTTCATTTTATACAGGGCACTGGTGAGACTATACCTGAGTATAGCATTGGTCTCCTTATTTAAGGAAGGATATACATGAATTGGAAGAAGTTCAGAGAAGGTTTATTAAACCAAGAATGGATGTGTTGCCCTTTGAAGACAGAGTGGATGAGGTAGGCTTGTATCCACTGGAGTTCACAAAAGTGAGAGATGGCTTGAAACATATAGAATCCTGATGGGTCTTGAAACGGTTGTCTATACTTTGGACGCTTTGATCAGTTCATGTATTGAAACCACTTTACCCAAGTGCTCTTGTTGGTGAGGCAGACAGAGGGACACAGAATTTAGTTTGCAGTTCATCTCAATTTTATTAACAAAATATTTCTTGTTAAAATCACTATGAAAGCATTTCCCACATACCCAAAAGAATCACTCTCTATCTCGCCCTATCCATTTAAGAAAGAGTATTACCTGCAATGATTCATGTGCTTGAGCTGGGCCATTGGAATTTCCTTCGTGTCTGACATAGGATTGGCTCTCTTCCATGAAGCTGGTTCTTGCAGGTCAGGTCAGGGCATATCCTCTCTCCTCTCACTCTCTCTCTGAGTGTCTCTCTCTTTCTACAAGTAGTTAGGGCTCTGCTGTTGGGCGAGGTCACATATTCGCTGAGTCTTCACTGAGTCCCCACTGAGGGGGCTAATGTCCAGGTGTGTCCCTCCTCATACTGAAACCTTCCAGAATGTTCTGTGGCCTTTGGTCAATGGGATTATGAGCTGGGTTCAAATCATCCAGTGGGGTCGCACCAACACTCTTCACTGTCGCCGTGCCTGGAGGTGTAAAGTGCAAAACGTCAGGCAGCCAAGGTACCAGAATGTCTGATCCATTTCTCCAATGCACAACACTTGGGCTAATTGAAACTGGTTCCCCTTGAATCTCTGTAACCTCTTTGATCTTGGTTTTTCACTGTTTGCTGCAGCCACTTGCTGCCGACTACTGTTTAGTTTGGGCCAATTTTCTGTCAGGCCTGACTTTTCCATCTATGGGTCAATTTAGAGTGTCCAATTTTGAGCCTGTGGTCACTTGACCACAAAAGACTGGATGGGGAGAGGATGTTTACCTTTGTGGGAGAATCTGGGACAAGGGGTCACTGTTTAAATATGAGTTACCATCTATTTAAGATAGATATAAGGAGGGGTTTTTTTCTCACAGAGGCTGGTGAGTCTTTGGAATTTTCTTTCTGAAAAGGGGGTGAAAGCCGTCCCTGTGAATATTTCTGAAGCAGAGATAGATGGATTCTTGATAAGCAAAAAGGTAAACAGAGGGACTAATTTAAGTGGGAGTAGTAAAGTTTGGGAAACTGGTCAGCATGAGTGATTCTACAACAAAACATAAGGTACTTCATTGAAATGTTTTAAAATAAATTGTGACACTGAGCCACAAATGGAGGTATTGGGTCAGATGACCAACAGCTTGGTCAAAGATAGGTTTGCTTCCTCTGTATGATGCTTTCTTTGCTGTGTTGTTCTTTTTGTACACTGGGGAACATAGACTGAATAAAACATGCAGAAAGACCAATATTGCTTTGTTATTACTGATCTTAGTGAAAAATAAACTGATTTAAGATTAAATTTAATCACTTCAGTCTTTCTACATTGTGATCAAGATTTCCTGTTGCCATTACACTTCTGGTATCTATTTCATTTTACTGTTGTTCACTGATTTGCTTTCTCTCAATCTGTTTTTCCTTTGAAAAATTAAGGAGTTTGCATTGACATTGAGGCAGTACTAGGCACACCTTCCTGCCTGCCAGTTTTTTGCAAAAATGTAGATATACACAAACAATAGAAAAATATTGACGGAAACAGGCTCTTCCATCATGTTCAAAGTTGCGTTTTGAAGTGAATTTAGGAAAACTATCTCAAGTTTTGATTCTATAGGCATCTTTAAAAGCCAATTTTTTTGAAGCAAAACTAGCATTGGGACTGGCATAAAGTCAACCCCTTTCTCCCACTATTATTTTACTGTGTGAAGGTCTAGGTGCTATATTTGAAGAAGATTTACTTAGTTCCTGTGAGCCAAGAATATCAGTCTGGCTATTGCCCTGGAGACTTTTGACACTTTCTTATCCCTATGGAAAGCATACAGCCGCTACCATCAACAATCATGTCTCTGAGCAGACAACAAGTGACCCCATGGTTCAATCAATGTTTGCCTGCAGGATCTCCTCAAGGCTGTGCACGCACTGTGGGAGGTTCTCTTTCCTAGGGGTGGCAGGCTAATAAGGTGGTTTGGACAGAGGTCGCAGCAGAAGTTAACAGCCATGGGTTAAAAACAGAAACCAGGAAGAGAAACAATGAAAGATCCCCTGCACTCCTCAATGGCAAATGGTAGCTGTTAGTCACTGAAAGGTGATGTTGATAAGAGCTTCAAGTAATATCAATGTATGAATGGAAAGGATTGCTAGACAAGGGTTTGAGTTGCAGACTTTAGCAATGGATGGAACATGTGGACTAAATTTGTAGGAGCCACTTCATGATGTGATTGTTTTCATGAGTTTCCCATGTGTGAAACAGTTAATAGGGAAGGCTCTGGAGCTGTCATGGTGCTCATGCACATAGAGTGAATGTGCACTTGATCAGATGACACTCAATCTTTCTGTGTGCCTGCATGAGGAAAGGGTTCATAACCACAGGGAGTGCTTTAAAATGAGTCAAAGTGTTGCAAACATCAGGATATTAACTTGATGAAAGGAGGCTTTGGGTCTGATTAGGTAGGATCGGAAATGATTGTGTGCAGATGGAGAGGCTGGAATTTCAAGACTTGCGAAGGTTTTGAATGAGGATGTCTCCAGTCTGGAGTCAACTGGTCACGTAAGAGTAATACCTGAAGCATCGATGATGTGTAAAACATTAAAAATCACACAACACCAGGTTATAATGCAGCAAGTTTATTTGGAAGTATGTATCTGTGGACTATTACCTGGTGTTGTGTGATTTTTAACTTTGTCCACCCCAGTCCAACACTTGCACTTCCACATGATAAGTACAACTGTGAACTAAATTTTTATGTTGCCCATGACAGGTCCTCGCAACACGATAAAGAGAGAGAAGCAGCTTTCCACTAGACCACCTTCACCACTGCCTCCATGCTGAGAGTGAAGAGATATGCCATTCAGTGGGTGGATCATTATTTCATTCCTCTGAAGCCCAACCAGCACAGGGACAGTCACCTTAGTGGCTATATGCTCTAGATTAGGCTGGTGGTCACAATCCAATGAGCACATCACTGACATGCCACAGCAGCTGATAGAGGAATGAAGAGCCAATGTCCATGATAGTCTGAACACTTTTGGAGACCGGACTTTGCCGAGCCCCATGTTTCAGACACGCATCTGAAATTGGCCACAACAAACAGATGCAGAGACAGGCAGGAAACCCTCTGACTGATATCCCTGAGGCTACACACAAACTTGAGTGAAAGGTGGAGGAGTTTATTAAAGTTCTACCTGCTCCAGCGATGCAACCACAATGCACACAACGCTCCAGTTGAGATCTAACAAACATCTTCTATAGGTTCAACATTACCTCCTTTGCTCTTGTGCTCCATGAACTTGGTCACAAAGCCCAAGATACTGCATGCTTTAGTAAATGTTCTCTCTAACTGTCATGCCACCTTCAATGACCTACCCTCTTAAGTATTGTTGTCCTTATTTCATCAGATCAACAGACCTCAGACATTCAATGCCTTATCCTTTTTGATGTCAAGAATAGCCAATATAGGTCAAAAATTTTTTTTATTACCTATTCTAAAATTAATCCCTGCAGAGAAAAATCCATTCTGCTGTCTTACCAGAAGTGTGTGCATGTGAGTGTGTGTTCTGGATTCTTCATGTTTTTATTAAATTATGTGCATTAACCAATTCTGTATCTTAATTGAATGGGTTCTGATTCATAACAATTGCAAGCTTATTGAAGAAACCTGGCTGATGTATTTTCCATTCTAAGTCTAAAATAAAGAAAGCCTAAAATTAGCCATATCAGAACACGTGTCTAATATTTTTATTTTATTTTGAATGTGATCCGAAGGCTTGTTAATTATATTTGGATGTTTGCCTGAATCATTATATTTGGACAATACTGGGTTTACATATCACTATACAAATTAGGTGTTCTTATTTAGTATCTGATGCCTCAGTTAATATTAGGATGGACAAAAACACTTAGATGGACAATCAAATGGATCCCCCCACTCCTCACCAGTCCTTGGTGTTCCTTCATTCACTACAATAACCTTAGCCTTCCATTAGCAGTATCTGTGGTCCCGAAGCTACATCATCCATAATAGGTCACAAAAGTATCTGCATCTTTGCTGATCCTCATTGCAAACACAGTGGTGGCAAATGATACCATGATAACTTCAACAGCATCTCTAAGACACAGATATCTCACTAACCCACCAATCCGAGCAGCGTAGGTATTGACACATAGGCAGATATTTCAACTGTGGATAACATCAGAGTCAAACATTATCCTGTCCTCATTCAACATCCAAACACAAATACTTCCAGCAAAGAACTCTGGACACTGATTCGCATGTTTGTCTCGTAAACATAGATTATTAATTGACAGGATAAGTCCTTGGTCTCTGCAATGATACAATTACCACATAATCCTTGTTCCAAAAGAAAATCCTTCCCATCTAGTGTCTGTATGAATGTATGACTACTGATATTCCTTCTCCTGACCTAGCGATACCGTCACCTCTTGTTTGTTTCAGGTCAACTCATGTAAAACAGTTAGCTGATCAACTTGGATCTTTCCTGAGAGCATTCAACAATTGAATTTGATTGAAGGTCAGGAAAGCTCCCATTTTAGACAGAATAACACCAGCATATTGAATAATACAACAAAACACCAGAGGGTTCGCGCACCAGAGGGTTTAATCTTGAAGGTTTGGCAACTTGACGGCAAATGGTAAAAAAAAATAGTCTGCCTTGCCAGGTTAAAATACCATCATGCTTTTCTGTGACATTGCAGAAGCCAATGCCTAAAATGCTGGTCAGATTTTGTTTGTGTCAGGAATTAGCTTTCTGATTTTATGTGAATGCGAAAGAATCATTTCAGAAACGGGCCGATGCTGTCAGTTGAAATTCAGGCCAACATTGTGTTTGCATTATTTATTTAAATTGTTAGAAAACTCAGTTCAGCCGCTTCTTGCATTTCTAACACAGACTGCCAGCAAACTCAGAAAATTATTTTTCAATGACGAGCCATTTTTAGAACCTACTATTAACCCCGATAAGTTAATAAAATACCTGGGGCTGGATTTTCAGCCCCCAACAGGGTTAGATTAGATTAGATTAGATTACTTACAGTGTGGAAACAGGCCCTTCGTCCCAACAAGTCCACACTACCCCGCCGAAGCGCAACCCACGCATACCCCTACATTTACCCCTTACCTAAGACTACGGGCAATTTAGCATGGCCAATTCACCTGACCTGCACATCTTTGGACTGTGGGAGGAAACCAGAGCACCCGGAGGAAACCCACGCAGACACGGGGAGAACGTGCAAACTCCACACAGTCAGTCGCCTGAGGCGGGAATTGAACCCAGGTCTCTGGCGCTGTGAGGCAGCAGTGCTAACCACTGTGCCACCGTGCCGCCCATTGGTTAGGGCCAATGGCAGGCAAGAACTAAAACTAGTCCTGACAACCAACATAACAGTTCCCCAGCTTCATCCCACCTCTGAGACATTATTGAGGAAGCAGGATTGGGACATTAAACTGCCCAATTGTGGTGGCTGATTTGGAGCTCAAATTAGGCCAACAGGAATTTTGCAGTTGACTTAAGTTCCCATGGGGGACAGGGGCTAGTTTACATATGCTAACATATATGTTAGCCACAGGATTAGGCCATTCAGTCCTTGCTCTGCCATGCAATGCGATCATAGCTGATCTGACTACCCCACATTCCTGCCTAACCCGAATAAACTTTCACTTCCTTGCTTATCAGGATTGACTTTCATCCCACTGCCTTTGAAAAAATATTCCAAAGAATCATGACTGTCTGTAAGAAAACATTCCTCCTCTTCTCTGTTTTAAGTGAATGACCCTTTATTTGTAAATCATCATGCCCAGTTGTAGATTCTCCAAGAAAAAGAAACATCCTTTGTATATCTGTCCTTTCAATCATATCCCATCCCCACACAACCTTAAATGTTTCAATCAAACCACTTCTTACTTTTGTAAACTTTATTGGACACATGGAAGAAAGTGCTGACTGCAGATGCTGGAAATCAGAATTGAGAGTGCAGTGCTGGAAAAGCACAGCAGGTCAGGCAGCATCTGAGGAGCAGGAGAATCGACGTGTTGGGCATTACCCCTTCATCAGGAATGGATACATGCCTAGACAGTCCAACCTTTCCCCATAAGACAAATTATTTATTCTAGGTATCAATCAAGGTAACCTTCTGTAAACTGCTTCTAATCCATTGATATTATTCCTTAACTAAGTAGACCAGTAATGTACAATTTCTCCGGGTGTGATCTTAAAAGTGCCCTGTTTAACAGGAGTGTAATCTCCCTACTTTTGTATTCAATCCCCTTGCATTAAATTATAACAGTCTGGTCACTTTCCTCATTATATGCTGTACTTGTATATTGACCTTTTGCAATTCATGTAGTTAGACACTCAGATCCCCCTGCAATCTCTCTTTTGTTTTGTATTCGATAATACAAAACAGCTTTCCAGTGATGGACTAAACACCCAGTACTCCAGACAGCCCGAGAGCACCTCCCTCCCTGCCTGAGTGCAGAAGCAGCCACAGACATTCCTGTTGAGGACCTTTGCCTCCAGGGATGGATTGGCTGCTACATCTACATTTTCATTAAATATTTTTAAAAATTGGAGAGACGCCACCTTTATTATGAAGTGCCCTCTTTATGACTTACCTTCAATCACTGACAGCTGTCCTTCAAGCTGAAAGGGACCTGATTTGCCCCTCAATTTCAAGAGTCCAACTGACTCCTTAATGGATCAGTAAACGTAACTACCCACTGGCCATTAGTGGCTACACTGGGGAAGATCACAGGGAGTCACTGTCTCCCCCCATCATGATCAGGCTCAGAATTCAGAGTTTAGATTAGAGTGGTGCTGGAAAAGCACAGCAGTTCAGGCAGCATCCGAGGAGCAGTAAAATCGACGTTTCGGGCAAAAACCCTTCATCAGGAATAAAGGCAGAGTGCCTGAAGGGTGGAGAGATAAATGAGAGGAGGGTGGGGGTGGAGAGAAAGTAGCATAGAGTACAATAGGTGAATGGGGGAGGGGATGAAGGTGATAGGTCAGGGGGGAGGGTGGAGTGGATAGGTGGAAAAGAAGATAGGCAGATAGGACAAGTCATGGGGACAGTGCTGAGCTGGAAGTTGGAACTGGGGTGAAGTGGGGGAAGGGGAAATGAGGAAACTGTTGAAGTCCACATTGATGCCCTGGGGTTGAAGTGTTCCGAGGCGGAAGGTGAGGCATTCTTCCTACAGGCATCTGGTGGAGAGGGAGCGGCGGTGAAGGAGGCCCAGGACCTCCATGTCCTCAGCAGAGTGGGAGGGGGAGTTGAAGTGTTGGGCCACAGGGCAGTGTGGTTGATTGGTGCGGGTGTCCCAGAGATGTTCCCTAAAGCGCTCTGCTAGGAGGCGTCCAGTCTCCCCAATGTAGAGGAGACCGCATCGGGAGCAGCGGATACAATAAATGATATTGGTGGATGTGAAACAATCTCAATCTCTGTTTTCCACCCTTGGAGTGAAAATCAACTCATTTATATCAAAAGTTAGCTAACAAGAAAATCTTAATTCCCTTTGACAACTGGAGTCAGAAAAGTAGTGAATGCAATTGGTCAGCTCCGTTAAATTCTGTAGAGTCCAAATGATTGAAGTTAACAATTTATCTTGTTACAAATATTTAATATTTTAATTGTGGCATTTTTTTCTTAAGCTGCAGCAATACCATATTATTTTTATTCTATTGCTTTGGCAGACTCTTTCCACATTTATAGTTGGCAGACTCTTTCCACATTGAACTCAGGAGTGACTATGTGACTATGCCAGCCTCTTGCGCAAGCTGTCTTTTTTGTTATTTTGTGGGACCGTGAGAATTGCTGGCTGGCCAGCATTTTTTGCCCATCCCTAAATGTCCTTTTGAAGGTGTGGGTGAGCTGTCTTCTTGAACCACTGCAGTCCACAAGCTGTAGGTTGACCCACAATGCCCACAATGAGAAGGAATTCCAGGATTGGGCCCCTCATATAGCATGCAGCCATCTTCACAGATGATAAATCTGGTCAGAATAAAGCCACTATGCTGTCTGAATCTTGAAAAAGTAATTCAAATGAACTCGTAAAATCGGCCAACATGAAATATAAACAAGATACATTACAGGACTCAGATTTACAGAAAAAATAAACAGCAAGTGAGTCAGGCCTGCTTCACTTACTTCCCTTTTGTCATTGTGAATTATGGAGCCCCTAGTGCCACTAGTTTGTTTATTTTTCAGTAAACCACTGAGCCCTGTCATGTTTCATTTGTCTTCCCAATGAATCCATCACTTCAAGATGTTCTCATTTAGCTGTACTGCAGAATGATGTTTTATGTAATATTTAAAACTGTTGTCACCTCTATAGCTTACAATCTCTTCCAATAAGCTGCAGTTATAGCTCAAGCTGGTTTCACAGTGGTCCAGTAATGAAATATCATAAGTATTGTGATGACCCTTGACCCCAAACAGTACAATAAGGGAAATTTATAATTACTTTTAAAGGTCCACAAAGTCCTTAATGTTTTTCCAATTGGTGAAAGGGATTTCGAAGAGTTTGTATCCATTTCAAAGGGTTCCATTTTCTCGGATAATAAGAAATAGGGGACCATGTGACTTGACAAACTTTAACAAACTTCTTCATCAAGGAGGGAGAAGTCACAAAAGGCTGGCAGTCACAAAGTACAGTCGCAGACAGTGAGAGAATTGCAAACAGAGGATGTTGAGTGTAAAGGGTTGAAATGATGCAGACGCAGTGGAGCTAAGGCACTATCCAATCAGCATTGCTTATGGAATGGCAGTGCAGGCCCGAAGGGTCAAATGGCTTCTACATGCTCATAATACAAATCGTAGAGTCGTAGAGAAGTATATAATGGAAGCAGATCCAACTCATCCAGACCAAACAGTTACCTTGGATTAATCTAACTCCATTTGCCAGCAATTCGCCACATCCCTCTAAACCCTTCCTACTCTCTACCCATCCAGATGCCTTTTAAAAATTGCCCCTTCAGTCCTTTTTAAATCTTTCTGATCTCACCTTAAACCTATGCCCTCTGGTTTTGGATTCCCCTACTTGGTAAAAAAATGATGAGTATTCACCCTATCGATGGCCCTCATGATTTTATAAACCACTATAAGATCACTCCTCAACATCCAATACTCAAAGGCAAATAGCTCCAACCTAGTCAGCCTCTTCCTGTAGCACAAACCCTCCATCCCTGGCAACATTCTTGTCAATCATTTCTGAACCCTTTCATGTTTAACAATTTCCTATAGCAGGGAGACCAGAACTGAACACAGTATTCCAAAGGTTGTGTGCCACAAGGATCAGTGCTGGGTCAACTTTCTTTTTGTCAGAGGAGGTATGAATAGTAAGTGTGCAGATGACACCAAAATTGGAAATGTAGTGGACAGTGAAGATAGTTACTTAAGAGTACAATAGGATTTTGATCAGGTGGAGTCAAAAGTGTGGTGCTGGAAAAGCACAGCAGGTCAGGCAGCATCCGAGGAGCAGCAGAGTCAATGTTTTGGGCATAAGTACTTCATCAGGACGAATGATCAGGTGGGCCAATGGGCTGAGGAAGATGGAGTTTAATTTAGACAAATGTGAGTTGCTGCATTTTGATAAGGCGAATTAGAGCGAGCCTTATACATTTAATGGTAAGTTCCTGGGGAGTGTTGCTGAACAAGGAGGCCTGGGAATACAGGTTCATAGTTCCTTGAAAGTAGAGTCGCAGGTCGATAAGAGAGTGAAGAAAGTGTTTGGTATGCTTGCCTTTATTGGTCAGTGCATTGAGTATAGGAGTTGGGAGGTCATGTTGCAGGACATTGGTTAGGTCATTTTTGGAATACTGTGTGCAGTTTTGGTCTCCCTACTATAGGAAAGATGTTATGAAATTTGAAAGGGTTCAGAAAAGTTTTATAAGGATGTTGCCAGTGTTGGAGGGTTTAAACTATAGAGAGAGGCTGAATAGGCTGGGACTATTTTCCCTGAAGGCTGAGGGGTGACCTTATAGAAATTTATAAAATCATGAGGGGCATGGATAGGATAAATAGACAAGGACTTTTCCATGGGGGAGTCCAAAGCTAGAGGGCATAGGTGTAAGGTGAGATTAGAAAGATTTAAAAGGGACCTAAGGGGCAACACTTTCATGCAGAGGGTGGTGCATGTATGGAATGAGCTACCGGAGGAAGTGGTATAGGCTGGTACAATTACAACATTTAAAAGCATCTGGTTAGATATATAAATAGAAAGATTTTAGAGGGATATAATCCAAATGCTGGCAAATGGGACTAGATTTATCAAGGATACCTGGTCAGCTTTGATGAGGACCAGAGGGCTGTTTCCATGCTGTACATCTCTGTGACTCTATGACTCTAAGTGGCCTAACCATGTCCTGTACAGCTGCAACATGACCTCCCAACTCCTATACTCAAAGTACTGACCAATAAAGGAAAACATACCAAATGCCTTCTTCACTATCCTATCTCTCTGTGACTCCATTTTCAAGGAACTATGAACCTGCACTCCAAAGTTCAGCAACACTTTCCAGGACCTTACTATTAAGTGTATAAGTCTTGTCCTGATTTGACTGAACAAAATGTAGCACCTCACATTTATTTAAATTAAACCCCATCTGTTATTCTTCGGCCCATCTGTTCAAGGCCCAGTTGTACCCTGACGTAACCTTCTTCGCATCTACTACACCTCCAATCTTGGTGTTACCTGCAAACTCACTAACCATACCTCCTATATTCACATCCAAATCATTTATATAAATGACAAAAAAGTAGTGAACCCATCACCAATCCTTGCGGCATACCTCTGGTCACAGGCCTTAGTCCAAAAAGCAACCCTCCACCACCACCTTCTGTCTCCTATCTTTCTTATGAAATAAAGCAATTTGCTTTCAGGTAAAGGTTAGTATTTTTTTGCTCGGCAAAACAGGTTCTTGAAGTATGTAAGTTCCAAAGCACGAATTATTGCTTGCTTGGTTGAAAAAGCTACATCATCAGGAACGCTGTGATCTGAGGCACAGTAGGTTTTGAGGATTGTGTCTAGCTGAGGACAATTGAACCCATGCAACACAAAGATTCATTTTTTGTCGGGTATGATACCCAACTTACCCTGTGTAAATAAAGAACAGCATCTTGTCAAAGTGTGTAGCTAAATAGCACACATTTCTGTGGGGAAAAATGTTTGAACAAAAAGTATCTTTGTCATACCAGCTATTTAAAGTGAAATCTAAGTTCATTTATAATGTCATTTGTCTGCTAATTCATATTTGTGTTGGTTACGATCTGTAATAATGTAAGAACCACAAAAAGTGGAATCTTGTTACTCATTTCTTCGTTTGAGGGTCAGCCATGAAGAGTGGTTATTGTGATTTACGATCTCCTCACAGGAACTGTAATCTACAGTGTGTCTGGAATCAATCCACATTACTGGAGTCACACTATAGTTGATATTGAGTGACCAATTCTGTATATCCATCCAACAGCATTACATACCCTCAAATACATCACCTAAAATTTCATTTCCTGGCTCATCAAAAAAGAAAGGTTTGCATTTATATATTTCCATTTATGGCTTCAAGTAAATACTTTATTACATGTTGCAGTCTGGAAAATCAAAGCTATCAGCAAATTCTTATAAGCAGCAATGTGGTGATGACCTGATGGAGTTCGAGTTCCTCAGTGGTTGGAAAATTATTGGGTTCAATGTTCATATAACAAAGTTGCCTGTAGAAGCATGGAAGCCCACTCCAAGATATGAAATACTGTTGGTGGAACACATGCCCAGAGGCATCGGGAACAAAGTACTGTCCCTGATGACCTCCTGTAAAGACGGCAGCCACTGACCTGGGCCTCCCCACCAGTGAGGTGTCGCAGGTTCAAATGGTACAATAGCAATTTCCTACTCAGGCTTTAAATTGTTCTCACCGTGTTTATAAAGCCTCCCAATCCACCCACCAAGCTCCATCCTTCCAGTAAGATGGCGGTGGAGTAGGGCTTCTGAGCTGGAGGCTCATCTGTTCTGTCCAATTTTCATTTTGTCTCTTTTCTTTCTCTTTTCTCATTCCGATTTTAAAAAAAAATTATTTTGATTACCTGTTACCGAAGACCTTGGTCGTGGTGACATTAATGGAAGCGGTGAGTAGGCCCAGCAACACGGACTTGTGGCAGCGGCATCAGCCAGGTTCCAGGTAACTTCTGCATTATTGAATAGGTCCTAGCGTCAACTCACGGCTGCTGTGGTGAAGGCAGGTTTGGGTTCCCAACAGAGTCTGCATCCAGCCATGAAGGCAGAGTTTGGGCCCAGTACAGGGCCTGGCTGCATCGGTGAGGTGGGCCCAAATGAACTCACAGCAGCGGCGGAGTCAGGTTTGGGCCTGTGTGGTAACCGGAGGCAGGCGCCTGCACTGTTGAGGTCCAGCAAGGACTCAGAGGGATATGGGTGCCGGTGGAGGTGAGATGGCACTGAAGAGTGAGCAACCTTTATTTCAGGGGCAGCGACGTGGCAAAGTGGACTTGCGTCTGGCCACCAGGCCCACGGTCCATAATGCAGCACTTAACAAGATGAACTTAAAGTTGAACAATTTTTCTCTATTTCTTCATTTTTCTGCCTTTATGTTCTACGTTTTTGTTTGTTTTTCCTGTGTTCTAACATGGCGCTGGAGAATGGTGACACTATACAACACAACACTTTTCATTCTGTTTTGTAACAAAATACATGCAACAGTAAATAAATCAAATCAAAATACCGGTAAGCAGCACCAAGTACCATTAACTACAAACTTTTGTTTGTACAAGCAAAACAATTTACCGGTATTGTACAATCTATTTGTTCTTATTCAAATATTAAAGGTGCATATTCGATGTGGAGCCATTTGTGACAGAAACGGGAAGCAATTGATTGGTCAGCAGCTGGTAACCCTAATACTTACAAATGTAAATTCTCATCAAACTCTGAATTTCTTACTTTTCTCATGAGCCACGCAGAGTGGTTGAGAGGCCACTGTATAACTGTAATGCCACTGGACAAATAACACATTCTTGTACAGAATTTAAAAGGCTTCAGTCAAATGAGGTCAATATCACTTTGAGGCAAAATTTGCAAAGTTAAGCAAATTTAAGAATGACGGCATCTGAAAGACTCTACGTATTCAACATGGAAGTGCTGTTACGTGAGATGAGAACAAGAGGGCAGATGGAAGCAATGGAGGAGGAGGTAATTGAAAAGGCAGAGGAGTGAATACCTGTTAAAAACAGGAAGGGAAAATCCTGCCAGGACCCCAAAGCCTCCCAGCAAAAGGGGAAAAGACAGCTGCACGAGGGAGGGATGGCCAGCTCTTCGGATGGTGAAGACGGGCACAAGGAAGGTCATGACCACCAGAAGAAGAGACAGAGCGCCATAGGTGAAGAGGAAGGCATTTCCTCCCAAACAGGAAACAACGGACCCCCCGAAGTCCACCCTCCACCCAATGAGAACCAGGGGGTACCCACTGCCCCACAACTACAGGTAACTGAGAGCTGTGATCCTCTGACTGTCCCACTGTCAGACACAGAACTGGATGGTGCAGACCCTTGCCTTGGCTCAATGACACCAGAGCGGATAAATGACCCCAGTGAGGAGCTGGATAAATGACCCTCAGCCCAGCGAGGGTCCAGCAGTTCGTGCTCACCATGGGGATGCAGACAGCTACCCCAGAGACAGGACAGTCAAATGGACAATGGTAACCCCATAAACTGGAGGTTAAAGAAGGTTCCTTTGCTATCATATAACAGGGAGCCCACTCAGTAGGTGGGTTCCGCTGAAGCCACAGCCAAATACTAAAAGACTGGATGGTTAATAAACGAAACTGTAAATACGATAACTGTAAATTTGATTAATTCGATCTGTTCTATGTAATGTTAAGACATGTAATGTGTATGTATATATGAACGACATGACCAATTGTACAGGTACCAAAGATTTATTTCTATGAATAAAGTATATTTTGAAATAAAAAAGGAGATGAGAACAAGAGGCCCCATACCATGTTGTACAGGCTGACTGGAAAGAGTAACAGAGGTTGTCAGTGCAACAGTGTAGAGAGATGCTTAATGATCTCAGCAGGTGGCCAAGGTAAGTTGAAACCACAACATCCTTTTCTACTTAGACAGCTTCACTCATCTCCTTAACATGCTCTTTCTCTGTAAGCAAGTGTATTCACTTCTGTACTACCTTGCAAGAGCTTGGCTGCCACTAACAGAGAGCAGTAATTATTTGAGGAGCAAATCTAAAGGAATAGACTGGAATTTTACAATACGCCTCTATAACTATTAAGACGTAGCTCTTAAGCTACTGACAAGCTTTAAAGGGAATAGGTTTTGTATTAGTGAGGAAACTGCAGGTGGAATTATTCTGTGGCAGATTTGAGGTAGAAACCTTTAACAGCACACTTTACTCCAATTACTTCCTTTAAATTGTGCCAAACCTGGTGGAAACTCAGACGAACATCAAAGATATGATATTTAATGCATCACAGGACCTGCATTCCTCCTAAACTTACCAGGAACTGAACTTTTATTTAGCACATTTTTATTCTGTGCCTCTTACATCTGTGGAATTCTGAATAGCATGAACTATTTAAACATCGCTAAGATACTGAGGAACAAAAAACTTGAAACTCAAATGCTTTGAAACCAGTTTGTACATTGTTTGCACCATAACCTATTTACACATTTGCTTAATTTCCTTTATTGATTATTGTGGCAGTCATTTTAATCTGAAAACCTCAACAACAGAGTAACTAAGATATCGAAGTATGGAACGAACTTCATGAAGGCCCCAAGCATGACTTAATCAATCCTTTGAATTATTCATGTGATGTTATCTATTACCGGATGTTCAAGAAAAAACTTCAAATTCAGAGAGCTGCAGCTTTCCTTCAGGGTCAGATTCAACACAACAGTACGGTAATGTGTGTGCCTGCAGCCCTGTTAGTGGAAGGATTATCACAGCTAGCCTTATTCAAATAATTATGATTGGCCTCCAGTGAAGTTCCTACTTGAATCTGTGAGTGACCTAAGCAGAGGAGGAAAGAGAAGGCCTATGTACAACAGGTACTGACAAAAATCGGGCAATCATTTCCAAGGAATTGAAATTTATGCAGGAATTCTTAAAATTATTACCAGTTTCATGGAACTTTAGAATCAGTTACCTTTGGCTGAATTTCAGTCCCCTTTGAGCAACAAAAATGTAAATTTTCGCCCTGGTATCCAACCTTCCCATGGTGCAAATGCAACCAACTTGCCATTTTGAAACATTCAGGTCTTGTTAACAGCCTATCATAAACACACACATGCACGCACACACACGCACACACACGCTCACAGACACACGCAGACACACACAGGCACACACACACACACTCTCACACATACACGCACACACACGCTCACAGACACACGCACGCACACACACAAACACACACACTCACAGACACACGCAGACACACACACGCACACACATACACATGCACACACACACTCACAGACACACATGCACACACATGCATGCAAACACACACACTCACACACACGCACACATGCACTCCCACACACACAGACACACACATGCACACACACACTCTCACACTCTCGCACACGCATGCACACTCTCTCATACACTCACACATACACACTCTCACACTCACATATATATTCAATGATACGAGGGACTTCCCAGATACTAGCTTAAAATGATCACTGTTCAACTATCAGGTGAGGTGTTTTGACTTTCCTTTTGAGCTGTAAGGCTTTGGAAATTTTGGGAAGTCTGCAGATGGAAGAGTTACAAAAGTTCTTATAGTCAGAAGGGACTAGAATTGAAAAGTCTCCAGGCAGAAAACTTGCTGCCAGTCAAGGGGACTATAATGCATTTTTACTTTGTCCACACCATGACAGGATTAATGGAGCAAAAGCAACAGAGAGAGAAGTTGGTCACAGAGAGAGGGGAAGAGGCAGATGTTATTTATACAAAAGAGAACCTGTATAGTTAATGAATCGTGGACTCATAAAGACATACATAAAAACAGTCCCGACTGGGGATGGGGTTTGTACACTTAGGAGTTATACAATTTTAAAGTTCTACTTTGTGAATAAATCTAAAACTGCAAAGGTCGATTTTGGGTCTCATCTTTCACCAACTGGCTAGGTTAACAGATTGGTCTCAACAAAAGGCCAAACCCAGCCAGCATCTAAAAGAGTCTCAAAATTCACTTAGCAACTATTAACACCTTGAAAACACAAGTTAATTTTGGTCTGAGAGAGTGTATCCAGAAGAAAATGGATCCTTTTTAAAAATAAACTTGTTGTGACCAGCCAAAGAGGTGGGCGGATAACCAGTTCAGCGCTTCACATCCAGAACTTAATGGTTTTAGTATCCCATCTGAAACCAGGACAAGTTGGTGAATTTCACCCGGGGACTGGCTGTAATGGTGAGTAATTGTGAGTAATTCTACTTTCCATTCTATAATTCTCCTGTTTATAGAAAGTAGTCTAACAATTATCTGATGGTATGGCAGAGCAGCTTAGCCATACAGCATACTCAGACAGGGAGTTGTGGGCCCTTTGTGTAATCTATGTCAAAACGCGCGTATGAAGTGCCAGAGAAAGATTTGCCCCAGATTTCAAAGCTCAGGCAATAGCTAGAATCACTGTGGTGCATCTGTGAGGCAGGTAGCTGTATGGATAGCATGTTTAAGGAGGGAGTCACACCACAGTTGAGGTAAATGCCAACAGATAAGGAAATGTGTAACCATTAGGCAGTCCAAGAGCACCCAGCAGATAATGCAGGAGTCCCCATAATGATGTTGCTTAATAATATAGGAGTTGGAATGTTGAGGCTGTACAGAATGTTGATGAGTAATGGAGTATTGTGTCCAGCTCTGGCCACCCTGTTATAAAATGGATATCATGAAGCTGGAGATGGTTCAGAAAAGATTTACTAGGATGTTGCTGAGAATGGAAAGTTTGACTAACAAGGAGAGGCTGGCTAGGCTGGGACTCCTTTCACTGGAACGTAGGAGGTGGAGGAATGGCCTTATAGAGATTTGCAAAATATCGAGAGGTACAGATAAGGAAAATGATAGGTGTCTTTTCTCTACGGTGCAATAAAATATCAAGGGGTACAGGTTAGGTGAATGGTAGGTGTCTTATCTAGGCTGCAGGATTTCAAGAGTAGGGGGCATAGTTTAAGCAGGGAGGGGAAAGACATGAGGGGAAATTTTCTTTTACCTAGCAAGTGGTTGGTATGTGGAACAAACTTTTCCAGAGGAAATGTTGGATGGGGTTACAGTTACAATGTTTAAAGGATTTTTAGATAAGTACATGAAAACAAAATATTTGGAGGGATATGGGCCAAGCACAGGCAGCTGGGGCTAGTTTAATTTGGGATTATGGTTGGACCAAAGGGTCTGTTTTCATGCTGCATGACTCTGTGACTCAGTTGGTTTGACATCTTGGATACTGGTGAGGGCGGAGCTTCCTCAGGAAAATGCACCAAAAGTCAAGTCGTAGCTGATCAGTTGTACAGGAGAAAAGGAAGAAGAATGGATTGCCAGCTGTGATAGGGGATTCTTTGTTTAGGAGACAGACAGGCTTCTCTGAGGCTGTAAATGTGACTCCAAACGTTGCCTCGCTTATACCAGGGTCAAGGACATTGCAGAGCAGCTGCAGGAGAATCTGGGAGAATGGCTAGCCAGACGTCATGGTCCATGTTGGTACCAATGTTATAGAAAGGAAGGGAGATGTGGCCCTGGAGTCAGACTTTAAGGAGGTAGGTAGAAAATTAGCAAACAGGGCATTTAAAGTAGTAATCACCAGATCACTCCACCCCACAGACAACATGACCAAAATAGGAGGATAAGACAGATGAATGTGTGGCAGGCAACGTAATGCAGGAGGGAGAGCCTGCGATTGCTGGGATGCTGCAATTGGCTCAAGGGGAGGTGAGGTCACATATGGACAGGTTGCACCTGAACAGAGCCAGACACTAATCATCCTTGTGCAGTATTTTGTTCATACTGTCGGACTCTATTCTGATGCAACCTGCCCACATGTGACCCAACTCCCCTTGAGCCAATTGCAACATCCCAGGAATCTCAGGCTCTCCCTCCTGCATTGCATTGCCTGCCACACATTCATCCGTCTTACCCTCCTACTTCACTCATCTTGTGCATGGTGTGGAGTGATCCGGTAATTACTATTTTCAATGCCTTGTTTGATAATTTTATCCCTACCTCCTTTAAGTCTGACTCCAGGCCATATCTCCCTTCCTTTCTATGTCATTGGTACCAACTAAAAACTTACCAGCAGGGGTGTGAGAACTGGGAGAGAAGATCAGAAAGAAATATCAGCATACATGGAAGTGGGAGGGGGGATTGGCACTACTTTAGAAAATGATAAGCAAGTAGAGGAACAAATCTGCAGGGAAAGAGGTGCAAACATTATAGAGCAATTATAATCAAGCATTTTATCTGAATCTAGAGTAAGACAGTGGTACTGTCAAGGACAGAGAAGGATAAGTATTTGTAGATTTTGTTCAAGAGAATTTTCTACAGCAGTATGTATCCAGTCCAACAAGAAGGCAGGCACTTCTAGACTTATTTCTTCGAAATGAGGTGATCTAAGTAAAGTAAATGTTAGTGGGGGAATATTTATTGGACTGTAATCAATGTATCATAAACCTTGGGCTGTGGAAAAGAGCAATGGCCAATCCAGAGTGAGAATAATTAACAGGGGGAGATCTGACTTCAACACAGCAAGAACTGAGCTGGGCCAGATAGATTGAGCCAAATGCTGGCAAGAAATATGAAGGCAATGCTTGCGTGCATGCATACACTCAGAGGTCAAGCTCCAAACAATCATTGATGCACTCATGCATATAAAGGAGAAGAAACCTTAAGCTAAACATCCAGAAGATGGAGGTCCTCTTCTGTTCTGCTCCCATTGTGCATTACTTCCCATTGACCATCAAGTGAGCCATTGGACAACCTGCATCAATTTCCATACCACAGGAAGATTCTTTCACAGAGCGCAGACATCAAAATGATAAAATGCACCTCCAATTTGCCAGTGCAGACTTTGGTCATCTGTGGAATAGAGTGTTTGATGACATTTACCTTAAACTTGACACCAAGCTCATAGACTACAAGATAGCAGTATTGAGCTGAAAAATGTGTTGCTGGAAAAGCGCAGCAGGTCAGGCAGCATCAAAGGAGCAGGAGAATCGACATTTTGGGCATAAGCCCTTCTTCAGGAATGAGGAGGGTGTGCCAAGCAGGCTAAGATAAAAGGTAGGGAGGAGGGACTTGGGGAGGGGCGTTGGGAATGCAATAGGTGGAAGGAGGTTAAGGTGAGGGTGATAGGCCGGAGAGGGAGTGGGGGCGGAGAGGTCGGGAAGAAGATTGCAGGTCAAGAAGGCGGTGCTGAGTCCGAGGGTTGGGACTGAGATAAGGTGGGGGGAGGGGAAATGAGGAAGCTGGAGAAATCTGCATTCATCCCTTGTGGTTGGAGGGTTCCTAGACGGAAGATGAGGCGCTCTTCCTCCAGGCATCGTGTTGCCATGGTCTGGCGATGGAGGAGGCCAAGGACCTGCATGTCCTTGGCGGAGTGGGAGGGGGAGTTAAAGCGTTCAGCCACGGGGCAGTTGGGTTGGTTTGTGCGGGTGTCCCAGAGGTGTTCCCTGAAACGTTCCGCAAGTAGGCGGCCTGTCACTCCAATGTAGAGGAGGCAACATCGGGTGCAGCGGATGCAGTAAATGATGTGTGTGGAGGCGCAGGTGAATTTATGACGGATATGGAAGGATCAACCTTGTGCTCCCACGAGGAGGTTGAACAGTTCATCCACTTTACTAACACCTTCCATCCCGACCTCAAATTTACCTGGACCATCTCAGACTCCTCCCTCCCCGTCCTAGACCTTTCCATTTCTATCTCGGGCGACCGACTCAACACAGACATTTACTATAAACCGACTGACTCCCACCTCCTCCCACCCTTCCCCCTGTAAAAACGCCATCCCATATTCCCAATTCCTTCGCTTCCGCCGCACCTTCTCCCAGGACGACCAATTCCAATACCGAACAACCCAGATGGCCTCCTTCTTCAAAGATTGCAATTTCCCCTCAGACGTGATCGACGATCCTCTCCACCGCATCTCCTCCACTTCCCACTTCTCGGCCTTGAACCCCGCCCCTCCAATCGCCACCAGGACAGAACCCCACTGGTCCTCACCTACCACTCCACCAACCTCCAGATACATCGTATTATCCTCCGTCATTTCCGCCACCTCCAACCAGACCCCACCACCAAGGATATATTTCCCTCCCCTCCCCTATCAGCATTCCGGAAAGAACACTCCCTCCGCGACTCCCTCGTCAGGTCCACACCCCCACCAAACCAACCTCCATTCCTGGCACCTTACCCTGCAACTGCAATAAATGCAAAACTTGTGCCCACACCTCCCCCATCACTTCCCTCCAAGGCCCCAAGGGATCCAAGGGATTCCTGAAGAAGGGCTTATGCCCGAAATGTCGATTCTCCTTCTCCTTTGATGCAGCCTGACCTGCTGCGCTTTTCCAGCAACACATTTTTAAATTATGGTTTGGCCATAGTCAAGATAATATTTCCTCAAAGGAGAAAATGGAGGACAAATAAATCTAGAGCTCTCTGGATGACAAAAGAGGTGGAAATTAACTGAAAGAAGACTAAGTGTTCTTATTATAGTTGTCAAGTTGAAAATGCAATTGAGAATCAAGCAGTGCAGAGGGGGTTGAAGGGAGGCAAATTAGAAACTAAGAGAACCTAAGAGGAAAAATGGAAAGAGATTGACAGCTAACGTGGTGTAGTGATCATGTCCCTACCTTTGGGCCACAAGGTCTGCATTCAAATCCCAACCTATGTTGGAGGTTCTGAACAGGTTTCTTTTAAAGGAAGGAAATCCCAAAATCTTCTACAAACACAGACATAATAAAAAGGGTGATAAAATGAGAAGTCAGTCAACTGTGGACCAACAAGCAAATTTACAGTTGGAGTCAAGGGGCATGACTGAGGTATTAAATTAGTACTTTGCATATGCCATTATCAAAGAAACAAGTACTGTATTCCTCAGACTATGGTGACAGAGAAGGAAGGTCAGTCACTAAAGGGGTTCACAATTAATAAGGAAGAGCTGTTGGATGGACCATCTGTTTCTGAAAGGCAAAGGTGAGGACTGCAGATGCTGGAAACCAGAGTTTAGATCAGAGTGGTGCTGGAAAAGCACAGCAGGTCAGGCAGCATCCAAGGAGCAGGAAAATCGACGTTTCAGTTCCTGATGAAGGGCTTTTGCCTGAAACGTCGATTTTCCTGCTCCTCAGATGCTGCCTGACCTGCTGTACTTTTCCAGCACCACTTTGATCTAAACCCTAATATCTGTTTCTGAAGACTGTCTCTATTTAATGACACCAGGATAAGATGAGATGCGTGCAAGGGTACTGAAGAAAGTGAGGGTGGAAATTGTCGATTTTGACTTAGGTTCTCTTAGTTTCTAATTTTGCTGTGATTTTGCAAACTTCATTAAACTTAGCGGTGGTTGCAGAGGACTGGGGAATTGCAAACATTACACTTCTGTACAGAAAAAGAGTGTTAGAGTTAATTACAGACCAGTCACTTGAACTTCAGTGATAGGGAGAATTTGAGAAACAATAACATGGACAAATATGTTTTAATTATGGAGAGCCAGCATGGATTTCAAGAGGAAAAATTGCTTTTAAATAACTTGCTGGGGTATTTGAAGAGGTAACAGAGAGGGCTTATGAGAGTAGAGCTGTTAATGTGGAGTATGTGGACTTCCAAATGGTCTTTGATACAGTGCCACACAACAGACCTGTGAACAAAGTTAGAGTTCATGGAATAAAAAGGATAGCAGCAACATGAATACAAAATTGACTTGAGTGATAGGAAACTGAAAGTAATGTTTGATGGATAAATTGTAAATCGGTGCAAGACTTAAAGTGGAGTTCCCTCAGACACTTGCTTCTTCCTGATATATATTAATGATATAGATCTTTGTGTAATGGGGAAAATTTCAACCTTTGTGGATGATATAAAACTTAGAAACATTGCACACTATGACTTTGATAAACTGGTGGAATGGCAAATGGCTGGCAGATGAAGTTCAATGTAGAGAAGTGTGAAAAGATACATTTTGGTAGAGAAATGATAGAGAGACAGCATAAAATGAAGAGTACTACCCTAAAGGGTGCACAGGAGAAAAGAGATCTGGGTGTATATGAACATAAGTCATTAAAGGTGGCAGTACAGATAGAGAGCAGTCAATAAAACATATTGTATCCTCGGCTTTATTAATAGTAGCATAGATTACAAGATCAAGGCAGTTATGTTGAACTTGTAAAGGACATTAATTAGCCGTGAGTTGGAGTACTGCATACAGTCTTGGGTGCCAAATTGCTGGAAAGATGTAACTGTATTGGAGAGAACCAAAAGAGATTTCCAGGAATAGGTCGAGAATTGAGAAAGATTAGAGTGGTGCTGGAAAAGCACAGCAGTTCACGCAGCATCCAAAGGGCAGGAAAATCAATGTTCCTGATGAAGGGCTTTTGCCCGAAACGTCAATTTTCCTGCACCTCGGATGCTGCCTGAACTGCTGTGCTTTTCCAGCACCACTCTAAACTAGAATTTGGTTTCCAGCATCTGCAGTCCTTGTTTTTACCGAGAATTGAAAAACTTCAGATATAAAGGTTTATTGAAAAAGTTGTTTTTCTCAGAGATGAGAAGGCTGAGAGGAGACTGTTCAAAATCATGAAAGGACTGGAGAGCAGTTTCCACTTGTACAAAGATTGAGGATGAGAGCACAGATTTACAGTAAGTTTCAAAAAAAAAGCAACGGTGATGTGAGAAAAAAAGGTCTCATAGCACATAGCTAGGGTATGGGCAGCACTATCTGAAAGTGTGGCAGAGGTAAGTTAAATCGAGACATTCAAGAGGACATTAGATGACTATTTGATTGGAAACAATGTGCAGTGTTACGGGGAAGAAATAGGACAATGTCATAGTCATAATGTACAATTGGAGAGCCAGTGTGGACAGTGGGCCAAATGATCTCCTTCTGCAGTTTAACATTTCTGTGATTTCACAGCTCATGTTTGAAACAGAACTGCAGCCACAGAATAGGGCTAGGATGGCACTGCCAATGCCTGTCAAGGTCACTGTGATCTCCAATTTCCATGCTTCAGGATGCTTCCAGAATGGACCGGTGGCCATTTTCAACATTTCTGTTTACAACAATTTGCTGCATTTAGGCAGTCATCAATACCCTACACACAAAACAAAGGTCTTCATTATCCTCTCTTTAAGCAACAGCAAAGCAAAGTGGATGCTAATGTGTCTGGAACCCATGCCTAGCTTTATTTTCCATCAACTGCAATGCTAAAAAAAGAAGGTGGATTAATGAATGTCCATTGTGTGCAACTGCTGAGGTCTAGCTTACCCCGTTACTAACTAGAGAGTGATTTGTTGCTTGGATCCTAGAGATGAAGAAGTTGTCCAATTACTAACTTTCACTCTGCTGTCCTGTTGGTTTTGTTTGCTCTTAAATGTGGATGGAAAGATGGCAGAAAGTAATTTATCCCTTCAGAAAATCATTGAGGACTCATTTACAGGATGTGTGTGTGCGTTTGAAATTGCAGCTGCACTAAATTAATGTTTCACGTCAGTTTGAATGAACCAAGATTGTGGACAAATTCCAGATCTTGTCAAAACTGGCTTAGAAACTTCGAACATGTCTAGAGGTCAGTGAAGCTTGTGTCATGAAGAAATTCAACCAGATGTGTTTCAACCAAAGTCCTCAAGGCAATCAGTGAGGAAATAGATAGAAGGCTTCATCATATAATTCGGAGCCCCTGTATGGAATACCTGAAATTATTTAGAATAGGGAGTATTATTCCAATATGCCAGCATAGATTGTATTGTATTCAGTTACATTGACTGTAATCACAATTTGAATAGTTGGACATAAGTTTTCTATGAGCCCATCATTTCCAGGAATCTGCTTGGCAGGGCCAAGCTGCGAGTCAGCAGAATGACTGGTGGAGGTTTTGTCACGCTTCAGTGGAGTTCCGCTGGCTTTCCAATATTGGCAAGTATGAGAGCGGGCAAATAAAGCCATGAAGAAAGCATAAGTGCTGTTAGGATCGCAGAAATAGGGCAACGAAATAATGTGAAATTTGTACGAACAATGGTTAGCCCACAGTCGGAGTACTGTGTGCAGTGTGGCCCCTGAGCTCTGCTCATGGTTGATGTGAGGGTGAGTCTCCATGAATGTTGTGATGGTGGGTGTGAGTTGTCATATAATTGCACTGGGTGGACATATGAGGGGAATAAGGGGTGAATGGGGACTTAGGAGTTTCATTGAGATATCACTAAACTTGGCATGGAGGGCATTAGGGGCCAGAGGTGGGTCAGTAGAGGAGCACAGATTAGTATGGGTGATATGAAGTGCCAGGAGAGGTGGACATTTCCATCACAGAAAGGAGTTTAAAATCATAGAGTAACAGTGTAGCTCTACTAGGAAGTGGGAATGGGAAACTAAAGTTGAGAAGAGTGACATGAGATATTGGGACTCTTCCCACTGGAGCTGTAAAGGGTGAGAGGAGGTTAAAATTAGATTTTAAAACAATGCAAGGTTTAGAAAGAGTCAGACCAGACAATTCTCATTTAGTATTCAATTATCAACATTCCACTACTTACTCTTCATGAATGACCCAGAGAGACTCATCAATATATCTCTTCACTTCTATTCTTTTTTTGATTCACTTCTTATCTCTAATCTGTATTCATGTGTGTTGTGTTATCATTCCTTTTCATAGTTAGTCACTAAGAAACTCACTCTGTTGTTCACTCAAAAAAGCCTGATTGGCTTGTCTCGTTTCAAAACATAAATTCATGCGGTCTGGGAGAAAGGAATCCTGAAGAAAGTGGTCCTTTTTAAATGAAACATGTTGTGACCAATCAAAGAGGGATGGGTGAATAAAGCCGAAGAGTCAGTTCATGTGTCTTCGGCTGGGAGGTGAATGATTTGGGTATCTACCTGTAACTGGAATAACTTGGGGAATCTTACCTGCGGTCTGGTTGTAACAATCTTAAACTTTTTCCGGTTTTAATAAAAGAACATTAACCTGAAATGTTGATTGTTTCTTTTCCCAGAAATACCGCCTGACATACTGAATGTTCCTATCATCTACTTTTTAAAATCTATCCTAGTGTAAGATCTCTCCCACATTCTTGCAAGTTGAGTCACAACATCTTGCTACCTCTCGCTATTCTTCCCTTCTGGAATCTGTAGACTAATCTTGCCTGTGAGCTTTCACGGATATTATGGTCCCTTCCCCTCTCAGAGTCCACATTCATGGCACTTAGGCCTTGGATTCAGTTATAAATGCCAATCAGCTGTCCTTGAGAACCCAATTGTCTTTTAACTTGGAAGCAAATGAACAGTTCAAAACACAGCTGTCAACAACCCAAGATCCTCAATACGTTTCTGAGACCTTGGAGCTCCATACTCTGTCCACTATCAATACACAGGCTGCTGCCATTGTCTCCAACTGTAAAAGTCTTCCACCTTCCTCTCAGTAAATCAATCTGGACTCCCTTTGATCTCTGATCAAGCCACCCAGACTTGCCATCAGCCAGACTACCATCCACATTGATATGAACCGCCTCAATTTTATTTTAAAGATACAGTCCCAAAATATAACTGTTTAATAAACTCCATAATCGTAACTCAGACGGGCCAGTGAACAGACAGCCCTGGCATAGATAACCACAAACATGAAACAGAAATGGCCAAATATTTCCCTGGCGATGACCATATCAATTTGAGACAGCTTGTTGCACTCTGACCTTTGAGTCAGAATGTTCTAAATTCTAAAACCCATTCCTGAACTTTAACACATACTTTAGATGCTTTGGTAAAAACAATGACTGCAGATGCTGGAAACCAGATTCTGGATTAGTGGTGCTGGAAGAGCACAACAGTTCAGGCAGCATCCGAGGAGCAGTAAAATCGACATTTCGGGCAAAAGCCCTTCATCAGGAATAAAGGCAGAGAGCCTGAAGGTGGAGAGATAAGCTAGAGGAGGATGGGGGTGGGGAGAAAGTAGCATAGAGTACAATAGGTGAGTGGGGGAGGGGATGAAGGTGATAGGTCAGGGAGGAGGGTGGAGTGGATAGGTGGAAAAGAAGATAGGCAGGTAGGACAAGTTATGGGGACAGTGCTGAGCTGGAAGTTTGGAACTAGGGTGAGGTGGGGGAAGGGGAAATGAGGAAACTGTTGAAGTCCACATTGATGCCCTGGGGTTGAAGTGTTCCAAGGCGGAAGGTGAGGCGTTCTTCCTCCAGGCGTCTAGTGGTGATTGAGCGGCAGTGAAGGAGGCCCAGGACCTCCATGTCCTCGGCAGAATGGGAGGGGGAGTTGAAATGTTGGGCCACAGGGCGGTGTGGTTGATTGGTGCGGATGTCCCGGAGATGTTCCATAAAGCGGTCTGCTAGGAGGCGTCCAGTCTCCCCAGTATAGAGGAGACCGCATCGGGAGCAACGGATGCAATACATGATATTGGTGGATGTGCAGGTAAAACTTTGATGGATGTGGAAGGCTCCTTTAGGGCCTTGGATGGAGGGGAGGGAGGAGGTGTGGGCGCAGGTTTTGCAATTCCTGTGGTGGCAGGGGAAGGTGCCAGGATGGGAGGGTGGGTTGGAGGGGGGCGTGGACCTGACCAGGTAGTCACGGAGGGAACGGTCTTTGCTTTAGATGCTTTGGTATAGCAGTGACAGAGACTAGCAAGGTCAGGGGAGGCTCAAAAGCAATCAGTGGGCTGTGTTTATATGACGCAAACCCAAGTTTGCAAGGGGAATTCATCTATGACAGAGATGTAGAGGGATTAGTCTATAGTGATAAACCTCCCGCAACCCAGACATCTAGTTTAAGTTCCCATGCTCCAGAATGTTATGTTCCTTCCAGAGAGTGACAGCTTCCGTGCTCTCTGCACTACTCCACATGATGCTCATATGATCATGACAGTGATCAGCACTCCTCAGGACAGTCTAAAAGGAAAACGTAAACAGTTTGTCATATCTGTCATTGCAGTGCTGCCCCTTTAAGAGATCTAGTTAGGTAACTCACAAGGGCGGAGCCAGGGGCTCAGACACATACTGGCTGTGGAGGTGTGAGCATCTGAAATAAAAGGTTCTTAGTCAGTGCTTTACTTGTGCCTACCTTGGGCGACTGTCTGTGTGGAGTTTACACATTCTCCCCGTATCTGCGTGGGTTTTCTCTGGGTGCTCCGGTTTCCTCCCACAATTTGAAGATGTGTAGGTTAGGTGGATTGGCCATGCTGAATTGCTCATATCATCTTGGGATGTGCTGGCGAGGTGGCTTAGCTGTGGGAAATGCAGAGTTACAGGGGTAGGGGAATGGGTCTGAGTGGGATGCTCTTTGTAGGGTCAGTGTGGACTCGATATGCCGAATGGCCTACTTCCACACTGTAGGGATTCTATAATGCCTGGTTCCCAGCAAATTACAAACTTAACATGAAGCCTTTACAGATTGGAAGAAGCCACAGGAGGTTCAAGGTGAGATGGGAAAAATTTAAGGGAGATGCGCAAAGGAAGTTTTTCACACAGAGAGTGATAGGAACCTGGAACGCACTGCCAGAAGAGGTGGTGGAAACAGGCATGTTGGTGACATTTAAGAGGTACCTGGATGGTTACATGAATAGGGAGGGAATAGAAGGATACAAACCACAAAAAGGCAAAAGGTTTGTTCTTTAGTTTAGTTAGGGCCTGATGATCAGCACAGGCCTGGAGGGCTGAAGGGCCTGCTCCTGTGCTGTATTTCTCTTTGTTCTTTGACTGTGGTACGAGGTACAATATCTGTGCAAAGGGGCAGGTTGAACAGAGTGTTGACACCCACCCACAGAAAGTGATTTCAGTGTTCATTGCAGTAAAATGTGGCACTTCAGTGGGCAAACAAAAGTGGCTTATTGTTACTTAATTATTATTTAAATGGTGATATATTTGGAAATTTTGAGGTAAAAAGGAGCCTGGGTGTTGTTGCACTGCGGGCAAGGAAAACAAGAATGCAGGTGCCGCAAGCAGTTGGAAAGGCAGATGATATTTTGCCCTTTATTGCAAAAGGGTTTGGCATAGGAGCAAGGAAGTCTTGCAGCAGCTTTACAGGGCCTTGGTGAGGCCACACTTGGAGTGGTGTGTGCAATTTTGGGTTCCTTTCCTAAGATAATGTTTAGTTGCTGTAGAGGTGTTCTATAATGCCTCACAGCAAGTATGTATTATGCTCATATTACCATCGCCACATTATGGCATGTGACCTGATGGTATAAACGCCTCAGACTCCATCCTACTGAAGCATTACACAGTGAGGGAAACATGCTACAGTTTACATCAGAAGTGTTTATCTTGAACTTAGACATGCATGTGCCTGTGATTGTAATATAAGTAGATACCAGGATCTGCAATAAATGTCGATTGAACCCTTCAGTATTATATTACCCACATCTCATTCTTATGTCATAGGGGCTAACAAAAGTAACACATCATTAGGCATGAATATCCTGCTGAAGATAAAAGCCCATCACTGCAGAAAAATGTGGGTTAACAGCAGTGGCCATTAACAAATCCAGGTATCACATCACAGTGGCAGCAGATTACATTTATTACATTGAGCGGGAGTGAAGAGAAAATTCACCAGACTGATTTTTGGGATAATAAGTTTGTTGTATGAGTAGAGATTGGCTTCACTGCTTCTGTATTCATTGGACTTTAGAAGAATGAGAGCAATCTCATTAAAACATATAAAATTCTTGCAGGGCCAGACAGTCTGGATGCAGTGATGACGATTCCTGTCTCTGGGAATTCCAAACCAAAGGGTCACAGTCTCAGGATGCTGGACAGGACATTTCAAACTGAGATTAGGAGAAATTTCTTCAAGCAGTGGGTGGTGCACCTATGGAATTCTCTTCCACAAAAAGCTGGGGAGACCAGGTCACTAAGTAAATTTAAGAAGGAAGTAGTTAATTTCTCGAGGTCAGAGATGTCAAATGGTTTGGGGTGAGAGACAGAGTTTGGTATTGAGATAGGTAATCAGCCATGATCATATTGAATAGTGGAGTGGACTTGTTGGGCTGATGGAGGTGCCTGCATCCTGGAAGGAAGGGCATGGTGAGGAATGACACTTCTGGACTCTCCTAAGGGAACAATCCCTAGGTAACTGTCCTTTACTGCTCCTCCTTGTTAGTGCACAATAAACCTCTCCCTCTCCTGGTGCAAATGGGGCTACTGCAAGTGGAGACATCGGGGAGACAGGAACTGTATCTGTTGCACCTGATGTGGTTTCCTCGACATCAAGGAGACAGGA
The DNA here is from genome assembly GCF_037043375.1 of Chiloscyllium plagiosum. Classification (NCBI taxonomy): domain Eukaryota; kingdom Metazoa; phylum Chordata; class Chondrichthyes; order Orectolobiformes; family Hemiscylliidae; genus Chiloscyllium; species Chiloscyllium plagiosum. Next base: position 40,478,356 of record NW_028270148.1, read on the forward strand.
CGCCAACTTGTGGATTGTTTCAGAGAACACCTCCGCACCAACCAACCCTACCGCCCTGTGACTGAACACTTCAACTCCCCCTCCCACTCTGCCAAGGACATGCAGGTCCTGGGGCTCCTCTATCGCCAAACCCTTACCACCCAAAGCCTGGAGGAAGAATGCCTCATATTCCGCCTTGGGACCCTGCAAACACACGAGATCAATGTGGATTTCACCAGTTTCCTCATTTCCCCTCCCCTCACATTATGCCAATCCCAAGCCTCTAACTCGGCAGTGCCTTCCTGACCTGTCCATCACCTTTCCCACCTATCCACTCCACCCTCCTCTCCAACCTATCACCTTCTCCCTCACCTTCATCTACCTGTCGCATTCTCACCTACCTTCTCCCCAACCCCACACCCCCTCCCATTTATCTCTCAGCCCCCGACCTTCAAGCCTCATTCCTGATGAAGAGCTCATTCCCAGAGCATCGATTCTCCTGCTCCTCAGACGCTGACTGACCTGCTGTGCTTTTCCAGCACCACACACTCTCAACTCTGATCTCCAGCATCTGAAATCCTCACTTTCTCCTACTGAAAGTGGAGGCTGGGTTGGTGGGTGCAGGGAGGGGGTGACGGGGGAGGAGGGGTTTTGGTCAAGGTCCCTCAGCTGGAAATGCCTGGTACCCAACTTCCTGTATCATGCCAATCCTGTGGGGTGGCAACTTCATGATTCTAACTCACTCTCTTGAACATGCAACATTGAGTAAACAGTGGTACAGTCCACAGGTCATTCACCTTCTTGCAGCATAGGAGCCAGGTTCTCCTGAGGCACCCACGGGAACTGACCTCCACAACCCCTTCCGTCCAGGCTGCCTTTGTCAGTCAGGATGGCATCTTGTTGCCATCCCTCAAGAAAAGACTTCCCTTTTCTCCATGATAGCCTTCAGGAGAACCTCTGAGGAGGTGTCACTAAAGCATGATGCTGCTCTTTTCCTGGTCTCCAGAGATGGATGGGAGGTGATGAACAGAGGTTAAGTGATTCTCCTGGAGTGCAGAGAATGAAGTGCTGATTGAATATTTTTAAATATGCATCCAGATGTTGGAGCCAAGAAGATACTGGCACATGCTATAGCTGAGAGATACATTAAAAACCTTACGAACCCATCCCACCCTTTAGGCCTGTCCCCATATTTACTCTCAAAAAACACGGTTCTGCCAATTGTTTCAAGTTGAAGAAGAGTCTTATTGAACTTGAAATGTAACTCATTTTCTCTCTCCACAGACGTGCTGAATTTCTCCAGCACATTTTTTTAACATTTGAATTATCCAGTTTTCATTGATGTAACTTCACAGTGAAGCATTCGGTTAATGACAAAAATGATCTTTAAGCCATTAGACATAACCATCAATCCATTTTTACTTATATTAGTTAACAAACCCTAACATAAGTGAGGGTCATCATTTTGATTTAGCACACACTAAAGAACACGCCATATTTTAAAGAGGTGACAAAGAAGGAATTACAATGATTTCAAACAAGTCGTCATAGGGGAATAAAGGGGGGAAATTCGAGGGCACCCGGTGTGCACCTTAACAACAGATCACATAGTGGAGAAGTGGAATGTATATTGGGAATAAACATGAACAAAAATGAGGAAATAGAGTAGCAGACAGAGACTTGAGTGAATGATACACCTAAATAAAGTATTTGTTCCACTGAGATCCTTATATCTATGCTGGCCAGTATGTCAGGAAATTTCATAACCATTCAGGGAGGGGGGAAGAAATGAAGTTTTTTTGCTAGCAGCAACAGAAAATAAGGCATATTTTAATCACAGTGCAAGAAAATAATAATAATACCAGTCCAATAATCCTATAAAGCAAGCAAGACAAACAATGCAACAGATGCCACTCCTTCTGAGCTGGAAGTCAATAGATTAGAAGAACTTTGACCCGTATTGTAAACAGTTACAACAGAAATCAGATTGGACTCTACAAAGACAAATTTTAAAGCAACCAGGACAGTTTAATCAGTAAATTACAAACAACTGTAAAAATACATTTTAAGAATAAACAGCTGAACTACAGTTTAGCCCTAATTAGTGAGGGTTTTTTTTTGTATGTCTGGGCTCAGAGCAATGGAAAATTCCATTCCTGTTCCAGTTTATGTGCAGCTTAATCTTGCCATCTTTAATGTTCTCAAGCATTTCAGGAACACATAATGAAAATACAATCGCACTGACAAGAAGAAGGATTCTCTATGGAATTCATTAAAATGTTACCCTTTGCTCTTAAATTATGTTGTTTCAGGCTCAAAATCGTCTGTACTGGGGATTGTACATTTCTCAATAAAGGCTATATGGATTTATTGTGAAATCCAATTAGGTGTGTTTGTCATCTTTTAATCCACATGGTTTTATGTTTTATCTTGAAAGCAATAAATTTTACATTTGCCCTGGCTATCAGCCATCATGCCCTTTGGCTTTTTTCCCAATCTAGCTAACAAAGCACAGTGTAATTAATCTTTGCCAATTTGGCTAAATTAACAAAATGAATCATTATGTACATATGCAGCAGTGATAGCTTGTTTGAAATAAATGTTTATACAGTTTGAAATGTTTCATAACTGAAATTTGGCTACTTTTTGGCTAGAAACTTTCAAACATGCAAAGAGATTCATACTAGTTCACTTTTTGAAACTTGATTGCAAGTTTTAGACTTTAAATGCCTAACTCTAAAATTTAAACGTAGTCATTTTTCATTTAGCTGTTGGTTAACCAGGATTTCCTTTAAATCTCTTAATATCCTGTTGAATTCTTTTAACTTGAGGAGAAACAGAGGTGAAAACATATATTTACTAATACAAGCAAACTCAGATTCGAAAAGTAGAAATTTGATTGTCAGTTGAAAAAGAAATAGGGCTTATTCTAAGTTTCTACAACAAAATATGAAACCTTAGTCTGAAACCAATGTAAGCTCTAAAACCTTACACAAATTAAATTTTACGCAGTTTAATAAGAAATATAAACATATTTTAGTATTGATATTTGGCAGCAGTATGCTCCATGCATCTTAACCTTTTTACCGCAAAAGCAATTTAACATGTGACAACCACTGTTACTTATTTAGGATCCATTTGTGTTAACACAATTAGCATTGGACGATGTATCATCTTTTAGAGACATAAGCGCAAACCCAAACAGAACAAAACAGATAATTGGATTCTAACTCAGTTCAACAGCTATTGTAAACAAAATTTAACATAGAAAGGGAAAGGAGTATGGAAAACTCCTCATATCTTGGCTGACATTTACTCCTCAATCAAAAACCTAAAACATATGAAATACAAACAATCCAAATAAGTACATTTTATTGGCAGCATCAGTGGAAAATTGTTCCAGAGAAGAATCACTGGACTTGAAATGTTATCTCTGCTTCTCTCCACAGATGCTGTCAGACCTGCTAAGCTTCTGGAACAATTTCTGGTTTGATTTCAAATTTCCAGTATTTTGATTTTATCTGTAACAATTAATCCGTCCGCTTACTTGCTTACTGTCAATGGGATCAAATTGCATGCTTCCCACATCACTGATAGTGAAGTACTTGAGACATCCTGAGGGTGTGGAGGGTGCTACATTCAGATTCCCTACAGTGTAGAAACAGGCCATCTGGCTCAACAAGTCGACACCAACCCTCCAAAGAGTAACCCATCAGACCCATTCCCCTACTACTCTGCATTTATCCCAGAAATACACACCCTTGAATACAAATTATGGGTCATTTTTTAAGCATAACCAATTCACCTAACCAGCACATCTGTGGACTGTGAGAAGATACCGGAGCACCTAGAGGAAACCCATGCAGACACAGGGAGAATGTGCAAACTCCATACAGACAGTCACCCAAGGCTGGAATCGAACCCAGGTCCCTGGCGCTGTGACGCAGCAGTGCTAACCACTGAGCCACTATGCCACCCCAAACATGTAAGTCTTTCTTTCATGATAAAGCATCCATTAATTAAAAATCAAATTATCTGTCCTTTGTGTAATATTTGCGTCTTCACTGACTTTGCTTACATTACTTTTCTGAATGAATGTTTAAATTGACTGCATGGAAATTTTTACAAAGCAATTAGTTTAGAATATAAAAATATGAGCAACTCATTGCAGGCCAGATATGTATATCTGATCACCATACATGCTGTCAGTTTTAAAATTCGGATCCAAAATAAAGTCATAGAGTCACAGGATGTACAGCATGGAAACAGACCTTTTGGCCCGACTTTTCCATACTGACCAGATATCCTAACCTAATCTCATCCCATTTGCCAGCACTTGGCCCATATCCCTCTAAACTCTTCCTATTCAAATAACCATCCAAATGTCTTTTAAATGTCGTAATTATATCAGCCTTCACCACTTTCTCTGGCAGCTCATTCCATACATGCACCACCCTCTGAGTGAAAAGGTTGCCTCTTAGGTCCCTTTTATATCTTTCCCCTCTCATCCTAAATCTATGCCCTCTAGTTCTGGACTCCCTCACCCCAGGGAAAAGGCTTTGTCTATTTATCCTATCCATACCCCTCTTGATTTTATAAACCTTGATAAGGTCACCCCTCAGCCTCCAATGCTCCAGGGAAAACAGCCCCAGCCTGTTCAGCCTCTCCCTATAGCTCAGATCCTCCAACTCTGGCAATATCCTTGTAAATCTTTTCTGAACCCTTTCAAGTTTCACATCCATCCGATAGGAGGGAGACCAGAATTAATTTGAACAATGATACTGATAAGAAATTAATTGCTCGGAGGGATTGACTGTTGTTGCCAAAGAGTCCTATGAATGACAGCGTATCAACTAGGACTTAACTGAAATGGCCATCTTCTTGAGAGTTCTGACAGCTTAAGCAAATTTGTAAGGACTGCATTGACACCATTACTTTACTTGTGAGCATCGACATATACATTTTTGGCACTAGTACTTGCACCGGTGATTATTGTTCAATGAGCATACATTGCCTACCACTGCAAACGTGGTTGGGTAGATCGTTACTACCACCTCCTTTTCTCATTGGATCTATAAGGTTTTTTTTGATCAAAACTGGTAGATTAAAACCATTAGCTAGACTGACAATAAGAGGTTCTTAGTTTTTTGCACAATATATAACTTATAAAGATTACTAGGGAGCATGATGGTAAGCCTGTCTTCCTCAAGACCAGAACTGTCTGCCTTTCCCCTCCTTATGGCATCATCAGATTGATTGGAGCTTAATCTTCTGTAGGCTTCAGTATTAACCTTTTCAGGCCCATCTCCCCCATGCTAATTCTTTATTTTCCTCGTGGACATGAGCATTGTTGCAGGGCCAGCATTTATTGGCCATCCCAAGTTGCCCCTGAGGAGGTGGTGGTGTACTGCCTTCTTGCATCGCTGCAGCCTATGTGCTGTATTTTTCCATAATTTACATATACACATTCATGTACTGTATACACTATAATTACATTTAACACCACGCCATCTCCCTGCCCCCACATTTAATTTCACAGGTTCCCGAGATTGCATTCTCGTCAGACTAGGAGGAATGGTAAGTCTTTAGCTTATAGACCTTGCTTGGGTTTTGGACCATATGATGTTTTTTGTGAAGGGTGTCATTCCTGCTTGACCTGGCATTTGGACCATTACCTCATCTAGAACACCTGTATACTCCTGAATTTTCTGCACAGAAGGAACTCTTCCCTGGCTGAAGAGGGCAATTGTCACATACCATCATCCGGCAGCATCATTTATCTCACGAATTTCCTTCACTGAAGACAGCTGCCCTGATAAATCCCCTGATTTTCTTTTCTGCAATGTTATAGATTTCTAAGTCGGACAATGTCTTCTTGACTGCATTCTGGATCTCTGTGCTGGGTAGTTCTTTCTTGAGCATGTCCTGAACCTGTGGGTACTGGTTGTCCTACCACAGTGGCGGTCCTTCCAGGGAGTTTTGTGCAGCTCATCTTCAACCTGCCTAAGCAAATCTTTATTTTCAACCACCAGCCAACTAATGTTAAAATATGTAGACGCTGTGTTTCAATTTGTTGATTATGTTGGATTCTTACAGTCATTCTGGATATTTGCTTTACTGGTGAGCCCACCATGTTCATTTCCTGAGTATTTTTATTTGAGAGTTGCTGCTTACCTGGGGGTGTGACCTCTGTCACTGGTACTACTAATACTTATTTGGAAAATGAAGCATTGAAATGTTCCGCTTGGACATGTGTTGTCTTATCATCTGACATCAAATTGGAATCTATCATAATGATTTATTCATCAGGCTGTGTTGCTGTCTGTTCAAGATCTGTCAGTGAGCTCAAATGGATCATGCTGCTCAATATTTTTCTCATAATTTGTAAATTATTACAAATTTTGCTCAGTTGTATAATCTAGACTTTTTTCTGTGTTAATAGGTATGATAAACATTTCTGACAACCTTATATATTTGCAGATTTCCATCTCATTGACCATAAGAAATAATTCTGTGGGGCCAACAAAGGTTATCTCAGAGGATTCTGGCTATCCTTTAAATTCCACCAGAGTGAAACCTTTGTCTACAATCTACAAATGCACTGCAACAACTCACCTTCTATAAACTCCACCTTCCAAACCCATGACTTGTACCACCAAGCAAGACAAGGGGATTAGGCACATGGGACACCATCACCACCACCACCACTTGCAAGCTATTCTCAAAACTACACACTCATCCTGACTCGGAACTATATAACCATTCCTTCATTGTCACTATGCAAAAATCTTGGAACTCTGTCCCTGACAGCATTGTGGTTGTACCTACAGAACATTGTCTGGAATGATTCAAGAAATCAGTTCATCAGCACCTTCTCAACATCAGTTATGGTCGGGCAATTAATGTTGGCCTAACAGTAATGTCTACATCCCATTAATAAATGAGAAGAAAAATCTACATGTTGTCTCTAGGCCTGTTGATAAACAATTGCTTGCTCAATAACATATATTTCTTCCACCTGAGGTTCCATACCTCGGAGCTCTATAAACCTGTTTTTGCCTGACTGGCATTACATTGAACAGGCTCACCATAACTGGCTATTGTTTGTCTTATTCCATATAACTAGTTGAACATCTTTCTCTTACTTAAATCAGGCTAAGGTCAAAAATGTATTTCTGCTCAAAAGTGAGTTATCTCAATTGTGAAGTAAATTTAAATTTGCACTGACATCCCTTGAATTCCAGATTTGCTGGCATTCTTTTAATTTTGACATCCATACCTCCTGGACCATGTAGATTTACTGATGTCAATATAACCTCTGTTTCCACTCCCATGGTAGACACCTGCCTTTGTTTCAAGCTTAATATGAGTGAGATGCCCATTGACATAAACTGTTTCTTGTCAAAATGAATGGTTGGTTCACAAATTCTCCCTAGGAACCTGTTGGAAGGCTGTGTTATTCCAAGTTGTTTTATTTCATTCCCATTTTTCCATGAATAACAATTTGACTTTCTGCTTCTCTGTAACTGTATCCTACTTCTGCACTTCTGCAAGTAACCTGTTGTTTCATATATACGATAGTCTTTTTTTAATGAGACATTCCAAAGCCCTGACAATGACTCACTATCTGCTGTCAATGCTGTTCTATGTGTTAAATTGCTACACATGCCTTTAGTGTGTTTATACCTTATAAATTGAACAAATTATGTTGCTGTCCTGCGATAGGCTTCATCTTACCCTCTGTGGTTATTTCTGATTTCTGTTTCCAACTTCAGCTGCAAGTTTTCTTTTGCAAAGTTAAACCTTCTTTCAGCTGTAATAAATCTGAAAGAAACTCATCAGTAATTCCAACAACAACTTTGACTTATGTAATTTCTGACTTTGAAGCTCTAAAGACTGATTTTCCACCAATCTGAAGAGCAGAAAAATGGGAATTATCTATGGATTCTCCAGATGCTCTACTCTTCAGTTAATCTTGCTCTTCCAAGAATTGTATTTATTCTCAGATTAAAGTAATGTCAAAAACTTGTGGAGAACTTCATCACACGTGTCTGTGTACCTTATTTTATGCCTTGGAAAGCAATAACATCATCAGCTATAGTCCCCATGTGGATGTGGAAGTGTGAATTTCTGAAAAAAAATCTTCTGGCAATATTATTTCTGTTGCTATTTCTTTCAAGTGTGATTATTTATTCCTCTTATGTAAAGCCTTTCAATTCTACAGTTTATCAATGCTGCTTTGTTCTCATTACTTTAAAGGCCTTTAATTTTGCATTATACCAATGCTCATTTCCTGCACTGCTTATGGGAGGGATTTCCTACATTTGTTCAACCAAAATTGAATTTCTTACCTTCTGCAGCCAAAATGGAGGTCACCTGCTCTCTCACAAGTAATGTTGTCCCACCTTTCATAGTCTAAAAGCATTCCCATCTTTTTCCCTGACTTTACCAAATAAATTCTGCTGTTTATGATTGTATAGGTGAATCTATTATCTTAACAACTTTCCCTGTTTGATTTGAACTCTCCGCAGCAATTCTAATCATGCCCTTTACCTTACAACTTTATTTTAAAAATCCCATTTGCTTTAATGGCTTCTCTGAAAGAATCTGGTTTCTGCAGCCTTAGTAAATTCTTCTCAACATAACCATGCTTTCAATTATGAATCTGTTGATCTTATTGTGACGTCATTTATCTCCTCCCTTTGTTTTTTTGTTGGACCCTGTCTGCTTAGACTTCTAAATTGTGTTTTTATTGCTTTAATTTTGGCTTCACAACATTCCCGGTGCCGTGACTTCGATTGAACTTATTACTATGGTCTTTGAATTCCCTTACTGCAGCAAAGTCTCATGGTATCTGCCCACTGTGGTACCAATGTACACTTTGGGTTACAATACATTCTAGCTTTTTCAGCCTGCAGCAGCACCATTGATTTTTGTCAAGATTCTCCCCCATCTACCAAGGATTTTAACTTTAACCATGCAGCCTCAGATGTCCAATGGTGATCCTCTAATTCAGGCTGCTCCTATACTTGATCAGGACCTGAAGAAGTGTAACTGCCAGCTCCATGTGGCTTCTAACTCACACTTGCTTCTGCACTTCTCTAACCAGGTCAGAAAAGACTTTTCCCTTGACTGTAGCCTCTGCCTTGTCGAACCCTAACACATGTTTATCTGATGCAATGTCCTCCTTATTCTGGTGTCTCGGCTCAATGTGCAAATGGATCTTGCCAAGCCAATTCCCGAGGCACTGGGGGAGATTGGAGATGTAGGAGGAAGTGAGGACTGCAGATGCTGGAGATCAGAATTGAGAGTCTGGTGCTGAAAAAGCACAGCAGGTCAGACAGCATCTGAGGGGCAGGAGAATTGACATTTTGGGCAAAAACCCTTCATCAGGAATTTTATTGGAGATTGGGGAAGTGGCAGTTTCAGCAGCAGCGAAACTATTTGTGGTGGCAATGTCAAGAACAGACAACACAGCAAGATAACTGGCGGACTCATCAGAGACCAGTGAACTTTTAACTTATTACTTTATTTTCCTCATTTAAACTACAAAAGACTTAGAGTCATAGAGATGTACAGCACGGAAACAGACCCTTTGGTCCAACTCGTCCATACCGACCAGATATCCCAACCCAATCTAGTCCCACCTGCCAGCACCCGACCCACATCCTTCCAAACCTCCCTATTCATATACCATCCAAATGCCTTTTAAATATTGCAATTGTACCAGCCCCCACTACTTCCTCTGGCAGACCATTCCATACACGTACCACCCTCTGTGTGAAAAGTTGCCCCTGAGGTCCCTTTTATATCTTTCCCCTCTCACTCTAAACCTATGCCCTCGAGTTCTGGACTCCCCCATCTCAGGGAAAAGACTTTGTCTATTTATCCTATTCATGCCCCTCATAATTTTGTAAACTTCTATAAGGTCACCCCTCAGCCTCTGATGCTCCAGGGAAAACAGTCCCAACCTGTTCAGCCTCTCCCTATAGCTCAAATCCTCCAACCCTGGCAACATCCTTGTAAATCTTTTCTAGACTCTTTCAAGTTTCACAACATCTTTTTGATCCTTTTTCTTTATTTTTCTACGATTCTATGAAGTAAAGCTTAGCTTTTAAACTCTCATTTCTCTTACTACTTTGTGCCAAAGTTTTTTTGTACCTAGGTACCTGGGTACCTAAGATGGTGCCATATGTGGTGATATTATGCACTTTTCACTGTACTCCTGCACTTCTGTGCTTAAGTACACGTGACAATAAAATCTAAAATCTAAATCTAAATCTGGAAATTTCTTCCAGGTTTGCAAGAAATTATTCTGTACAGATAAATAAATTCCAAACTACACAGCTTCTTACCAGGCCATATATATGCATGCATGCCAACTGTCATGTGAGTGATAATGGTCGAAAACAAAATCATTCATTAGGCAGCAATTAACTCAGTTGACTTTTTTTTAAAAAAAGTAAAGCAAATTACAAATTCCGAAGCAGATATTACAGCAGACAGCCAGTCTATGTGTGTGCAACTTGCAAACCCAAAGTTGATCAATTGTCAGGAAGTCAAAACATACACACAGCACATGGAGTAAGTTAAGACAAAATCTTTTAATGGCAAGGTACACCGACAATATTCTCCTCCCTTTTTCAAGAAAATGTAAATATTAACATTAACAAGTGAGATTTATGAGTATTATAACATATAGGTAATTTGCTGATTCACTATCACAAGATGTCTTTGTCTGGAGCTGCTGTCAAGTTTTTTTCTCATGAAATGCAGTTGTTATTCCAGAATTTGCTTGTCCTGGTGTATTAAGCCAAGTTTTATACCTCAAGAGCTTCCAGTTCATTTTGAAGCTTTTGGTTTTACACCAGGGATTGTGCTAATTTTAGCAGCACTTTTAATCGCCTGTTGGTACAGTATGTTTTTTTCCTCCATAGGTTGTTATAATAACTGCCCTACCACTCTAGCTGTTTATCCTTTGTGTTTTGTTTGAAGCCTGGTTTCCGACTTTCTTCATCAGTGGTTGTTTGGTTTCCTTTATGTCATGCTTGAGTTATTTCAAAGGATGTCATTGCTGGCATTTATTTCTGAAAGAATTCCCTTGCAAGTGATTTGCAAATTCTTGTTTAAGTGCTTAGCATCACAAACTGTTTTTGTAGGTCTGTCATTTTCTGTATCATTGTTTTGAACCACAAGTCAATGTTTCTGTAATTGCTCCTGCTGAGTCTGATCGTTTTAGGTATCAGTTTCTCCAAATCTTCCCATATAGTGGCACCCTTTACTTTAGATCAATGATACAAACCTTATATGTTTCCTTTCTTTCTTTGTCAGCTCTTCATTCGTCTTTGTGAGCTGAGCAGAGTACCTCCTCTCACAAAGACACATTCTCAAGTTTGGATTTATCCTGAGCTAGTGGTTGACGCTTTTCGCCTTTAATTTTCAGTTTCTCACCACAGGAGAAAGCTGCGATTTTAGTTCCACTAATTTGGAACAAAGTAGTATTCCCTTATTGTTTCTGATTTCAGTTCTGCAAGTGTTTCTTCCTTAGTCTGCTATAATTTCTCTGATGTTTAGCTGTTTCCAAAACTTATGATTAATGTAAAGTCATGGTAGTCATAAAGTTGCGGGTCCAGCATTGTCTGCAAAGTAGAACATCCACAACATCCAAACAAGTTGATTGTGCTTGTGGTGCTGGAAAAGCACAGCCAGTCAGGCAGCATCCGAGGAGCAGAGAGTCGACGTTTCAAGCATAGGCTCTTTATCAGGAATGTTAATGAATGGCTTATGCTCAAAACGTCGACTCTCCTGCTCTTCAGATGCTGCCTGACCAACTATGCTTTTCCAACACCACACTTTTTGATTCTGATCTCCAGCATCTGCAGTCCTCACTTTCTCCCCTGATTGTTCTTGCACTCAGCATTACTGGTACTCCACAGAGAATTGATGAACCGTTGAGTACTGGAAGTTTTATATTCATAGGTTTCTTGCTGGCTTCCCATGCCTATGTGCACGTGTGTCTTAGAATTTACAGGGAAGTATATTGGCACTTGCTGCAGTGTAAAACTGAGCTGACAGGCAACATTTTCAAAGGACAGATCACTTGAATTTTGTAAATGGCAGATAGTGGTGGCATTAATGTTTTCCATGAACGTGACGCCACTCTTTGTCTCATGTGTGCATCTTCAGTTCTAGCTTGTTGATCACTTCATGTGCATGCCTTTGGTGGGATACTGGATGGTAATTCCTGTGACCAGCTGGTACTCCATGTGCGTGATCTGTTTGAGGTCAATGTATGGCTCTTTGTGGCTACATCACCCTCTACTGAAAAGTGAACTGCCTCTGCCATTGGCCTTTTCTGCCACATGCCTTGTAACATGATTGTTAGCCGGACCTTTCCTTGATTTATATGGAAGGCCACACTTCGCACTTATTTTACTATATTTGGCTGTTATAATGATTCTTTCAACCATCAACTTTGTACTTAGGATATGTATGCTTTGCCAATCAATGAGGATCGTTTGGTGGCTGATCAATACTAAAAGTCACAGGTTTGTTCAGTAAATCTTCTGAATAGTTTCCAAGGAGATAGATTCAAATACCAATGCAACAATTCTGTTATCTAGCTCCCCAGATCTGAAAAATCACACAAGTCCTTTTCTCTGTATCTGTACATGAATTGTCTACAGATTCTGTCGATCAGTGTCCACATCACATGAACTTTAGTCAATGAATAGGGAATTTTAATTGACTCTGAGTTGATCTTCTATTTGTAGTCTATATCTCTTGGGGATCATTTATCCCTTCAGCTGTTCATGCTGACTTGTTACATCTTTGTTGAACTTCATCTCCAAATTTCATGGCTTGTTTTGTCTGCACTAGATATACCCAAATCTAGAATCTACAGCTATGAATGCTCCTAAAACATTTTAAATACTTTTAAAAACATTTTAAATACATTTTAAATACCTCAGTTCAAACACAGGAATTTTGTGAACATTTTGACAATATATTGATCTCTCTCTGCTTGTTATCGCACCCTGATCACTTACATTTCTCAAGTAAGGTCTCTGAATAGGGATTTGTCTGCTTACCAGCAACTTACATTTTCACTTTCTCCATGTTGTGACGAACAAAGGAATTGAGGGTTGTCTCATGCACCAGAGGATGATGTAGGACTGTGAAACACATATTCTATGGGTAGATTAACTTGTTGCTGTCTATTCGAACATGATAGATCTTGTCAGCACTGTGTTTTCCACCACTGTTCATCGTGCAATGTTAATAATAATGGCCCAATCATTAATCGTTCACCAGGGATCATTATTTTAGGTTAGTTTGTTTAAAATAGTAAAATACACTATAAGTTTTGATGCAAACAACTGATGTCTATGTGTACAACTCTGAAATAGACTGTCTGTCAAGAAGATTAACAATAGTGTAAACAAACATCACATTGAGTCATGTAAAGCAAACTCTCTTCAATGCAAGGCACATGCAAAATACTAACCATCGTGATCCTACTGCTACATAATTAAAACTAGTTACCTCAGCACAGACTGGGACTGAAGTCTAAACTTTGTGGTATCCATAGTTCATTTACACAATACCTTTACCAATTGAGCAATTAGGGTTAAGCCAATTTTATCCATAGGTCACACACGTTTGCCCAGTTCAGGACTCTTACTAAGTTATTGGCTCAGTGGTTAGCACTGCTGCCTCACAATGCCAGAGACCAAGGTGCGATTCCAGTCTTGGGTGACTGTCTGTGTGGAGTTTGCATATTCTCCCTGTATCTGCCTGGGTTTCCTCCAGGTGCTCTGGTTTCTTCCCACAGTCCAAAGATGTGCAGGTTAGGTGAATTGGCCATGCTAAATTGTGCATAGTGTTCAGGGATGTGTAGGTTAGAGGTAAATGAAGAGTAATGGGGAATAGGTTCAGGTGGGATACTCTTCGGAGGGTCGGTGTGGACTTGTAGGCCCAAAGGGCCTGTTTCCACACTGTAGGGAGACGATTAAAAAAATTATTTGATTCTATAACTTGTTTAAGTTTAAGTTTAAAACAACACAACTAGAACATTTTCCTGAACCCCACTAAAGAGTAAAGCTAGATTTCTGGAATATCATTTTAACTAGAGGATCCATGTTGTTCAACCCTAGCTGACAGCATGTGTTCTTCAGATGGTGTGACCATGATATCAATACAACTAGAAACCTAGTGTGCCACACAGCTTTCAACTGTCATTTTGATTCTTTTTAAAAACTGGATATTTTAATCCAGTCATTTTTCGATGCTCCTTGTCAAGACAAATTTCAATTAGTGCAACTCTATTTGTCTTTGAGTTCTTTGAAAATCTGCAGCATATCGAACCTTACCGAATGCCCTCAAGAACCAAGTGAAAAGCACCAAGTAGATAGCCCTCATCCATTACTTTAATCCTTGTCTGAGAAGGTTTATGAGGCATGAGTTATTCTTTGAGGAGAAAGTGAGGTCTGCAGATGCTGGAGATCAAAGTTGAAACTTTATTGCTGGAACAGCACAGCAGGTCAGGCAGCATCCAGGGAACAGGAGATTCGACGTTTCGGGCACAGGCCCTTCCAAACCCATACTGATTGCTCCCATTTAGGTGCTTGTATACCGTCAATGATTGTATTCCCTGACTGTGATCACACACCACTTCAAATTCTATAGCTACTTGAGGTACCTTCCAGACCTTAAATACAACATCTGTAGTTATGAAACTTTATTAGCAAGAATATTTTCTCAGTGGTTTACTTTAGAGTTTTGGGATTTGCTGTACAGGCATTCTGTAATTTAATGCTCCACATGCATTGTATATTTTAATGATTTAAACTTCCTCATTGCGAACGGTGAATAACTGCTGAGATATCTTTACCTGAAAATTCAGCCCTGCCTTCCTTGTTTTGAAAGTGCTAAAGCCAGTGATATGGTGCACTGGCCTACAACTAGATCTCCTCATAGTTATTGTCTATCTTATTAATGTAGCTTTTACCTGATTACTACCATGCAATAAATTGCATTTTGCTTAAGGTAACAGCCTCCTTTCGTTAGATTACTTTGAGGTTTCTTTCTCCAGTCTAGACCAAGTACACCCTGTAGACCCAGTCAGAAAAGGGAATGGTGGCAGCTATCTTCCCATCACATGATGGCAGTGATTGGTGTTATATGTGTCATCTTGTCTTTAAAAGAATGCGTCTTTGAGGACTCTTTATAAGGTTTGTATGCAACGTTGACACTCATCCTGCCAGTTGGCCTTCATTTTAAGTTAGTTGTATGTCACCTTACAGATATTGGAACAGACAAAAATTCTTTGTACAATTTTATTCAAATAATCAATATTACCTGCAATTGCCTGTTATTCCATGCAAAAATAAGGAAAGTTATACGCTAATGTGCAACACATTTATCATGCAGAATAATACTTGTATTTTTGAATGTCTTATCCTCCAAGTGCCTTGAACCTAGCAGCAGACTCTAACAAAGGAAGTCTCTCACTCAGTCATTGAGGGACCTGATAGTGGGAAGATAGGGACTGCTGAAAGCCACGCCTCCCCTTGTGGACATGATCTCAACCCCCCCACCACTCACCCTCCTCAGTCTAAGGCCTCAGATGCTTGTAGTTTTGGTAGAAGTCATCAGTTTGCAGTGGTGCTGCTGAGTACACAAGAGCTGTTAACCTATGATCAGCCCATAGTTCTCAGCAGAAGGGACTCCCAACCCCGGAATATTTAATGCCTGGGGAGAGATATTGCTGGTTAATGAGGCACTTAATGCTACACAACCACTCTTAAAAAAGATGACACAAAGTTCCCACCAGCTCGCCAGCCTAAAAACTAAGCCCCCCTGTTGCCTTCATTAAATCCAGACCAAAAATCCAACTTTAGCACCACCCAACCAATACTTCTTAATTTACCTCAGTTTCCTACACATTTCTACTTTAAGAGTGCCCTGGTGGCCTTAACCTTAGTTTCTCAATAAAGATAAATCATTATCAAATCTTGTTTGAGATTTAAAATGTGTCAAACAATTTTTCTTCTATTAAATTTCATCCTTGAGAAAAATTTCTCCTGAGAGACATTGATGGATGTCACATTTTTTTTTTAAAATAGTGTTTTAAAGAACATAGATTTCAAAGAAGGAACTGGGGGTGGGGGTAGGGGAGAGGTGGAATTCAAGTAAATGAACCACCTGGTACCAAATGAATTAGGTTTTGAAAATGCTGTTGCCAGCAGCTGTAACTTCCTGCACTCTGCAATGTTGTATGTGCTGCAGATTGTATCACAGTCTGTTCTCTATAACATGGTGTCCTTTATTCAGGTTCTTGTTTCCTGTTATTGTAAACTTCTATAACCTCGACACGCCCAGTCGCTGGCATACAGTGTTCAAGTCATAATTATGCTTCTTGCTTTCACCATAATTCTCTCCCTCTTGGGAGGAGTAAGCAAGCATTTCATTAGCAAAACAAAAGCTGTGCAATTCTCAAGCCTGCTTTTGGTGAGAAAATGAGTTCTCAGTTACGCAATTCGAAAATATTCTTGCCAATTCAAGAAATGCCACTGATGTAGAAAACATAAATAAATTCTCCAGCATATTGCTTCTTCCACTGCGGGATGTCAAAATCTTAACTCAGTGTATAGCACGATCAGCACACTGGGGAGACAGCACATATGCATGCTCCATGTATAGAAGGGAACTCACTTTATCATCCAACCTTGCTGTGCAACAGGTTGTTCATAGCATTTTGAATGTGCAATATGATAACCAATACATTAACAATGCGTTCGGTCTGCAGCAAAATTAGGTCATTAGGTTTGATAAAGCAAACACAGATTAGTTTACTCTCTATTCTGCCATTTGTGGACAGGGTGGGCGGGCATTTAATCAAGTAGAAGGTTAGAGAGACCCACCACCCTCTGACTTCCACTGAATTAACCTATTGAAAGCCTTCCCATTCTTCCATATCCTGGGTTTCAGCCTGCTGGAGCCAGTATTAAACCAGCAGCAAGGGGCAGCAGCATATTGTCTCCCAGGCAGAGGGGTGGGGAGTCACTCATTCCCAAGGCACGCTGTACAATTGGGGGACCTGGCATTGGGAGTTGGGCAGGTGGTACATTCCTGGCCCTTGCTGAATCCCTTCAACATTCACCTGCCCCAACCCCCCACCCAAGCAAATCCCCTACCGCTGTTACTTGCCTCCACTCTGGGTCACTCGGTGATCTCTACTACCTGATTGGCTCATGATTTAACTGGCCTCATCCAGTAGGGGCATCGAGAGTCTCCTGTCGGATTTAGCCCCAGCCAGTAGGCAAAACTCCCATCATTCCCTCAGGAGTCGGTCCATAATGTCATGAGTGTTAATTGAACATTCTCTTTCTGGACTTCAAATCCAGTTATTGTTTCTGGAAAGCTCAGAGTGGGAAGGATTTTACAGGGTGTGGGATGCTGGGTTGTGGAGGCATGTTAGGAGGGCTTCCTAATACAGTTCCACTGTTGGAGGCATTTTAGCAGAGGGACCAGATGCCAAGAGGAGGAACTAAAGTACCTGTTATGGGGATTTTCCCAACTAGGAGATCCTCAGGTCTTTTCCCTGTGTGGACAGTTCCCCAGTTTCAGAGGGGTGACCACTCTGGGGTGTGGGATGATTGGAGTTGGAGTCTCCATGCCCTGTGAAGAGGGCCTTGGGCAAGGAAAACCATGGCCCCCATACCCCACAGACAAGCCAGGGAACCTGCCTGCTTGGTCTCACTGAATGTAAATATTTTGCCATGCTTCTCTGAGGCTGCCTCCAAACAGAAGCACCTTCCTGAACCCCAAGCCACCTTAGCAGTACCCATCGCTCTAGGTGGAATTGCCAGCTCTCTGATTGGGAGCATCTGTTAAAAGTCCTGACCCACAGAAGGACATGGAATTGGTTCATGCTAGTGGTGCAAAACAGACAGTGAATGTTTTCGCTTGTGTCGCAAGTTAAAACAGATTGTCAATCAACTATGAGCCCGTTTTATGTTACCAACACAGAACAATTGCTCCTTAGAAGCCACCTTCTTTAGGCACAGAGGTAACTGGACATTCTCAATGAGCTAATACATTGAGCATTTAAACCATTCAGCTGTGACATCCAAGTCAATTCTGCTCCACATACATATACCACATTCCAACAACATTTGCTGCATATGAACATACATACGTTCATATGTAGCAAATGTTGTTGGAATGCAATCACTAACACTAACTCAGGATAACTAAGGCCCATTTCAATACTCCTCGTGCCACCTCAATTGAGATCAGTTAATTCAGCACAAACCCAGAGTTTAAATGTACTGCACGAAGTTCCCTATTGAGTTCAGCAGCATCGATATACTCACTTACAGAGACTGAAAACAGGCCATTTGGCCCAAACACTGTTTCCATTCTGCATGAACCTCCTCCCATTGTGCTTATTTCATCTCACTCTATCAATGTTTTGTTTTCTCTGCATTGCTTCCACTTTAAAAATGTCACCATGCAATCATATCTGACTTGGCACACTGGTTTGCCAACTGAGGGATAAACTCATGTGGTGTACGGCATAGGAAAATACCTGCTAAATGCCAAGATTTTAAGTTTTAATGATCTGCTCTTTCGCAAACGATCATCCATTTTAAAGCATCTCTCAAAGCTACTTAGATTCTGTTCTCTGGATCGGGGCTTGAACACACCACCTTTAGAAGTGAGAATGCTATTCGTGAGTTAAAGTTGACACCTATCACTTCAGCCACCTCCAAATACCACAAACTGCACTTGACTTGACACCCACCCCACACAAATAACATGAGGTTTGTCACTTTAATTTTTCCCCATTGTATGGAGGTCAATTATAATCTTGCAAATTATTCTGAACAAGGAGTTAAAAAGCAACGTGAATTATGAACCTCAATTACTGCTTTGAAAAACAGCCTGGCCCTGAATGTTTGAAACAAAATGGCAACACAGTTAATGATATAACTTGAAACTAAGTATCTTTTGATATAGTGGAGTTGAATTGTAGGCAACTTTTCAATGGCAGGAGCTTTTGTAAAATGATTTTCTGCCTGTGCCCAGTTGAGCCAATTGATGGCTCAATTTAGAGATGCTTCATGCCCCACTCTAACCACTTCTCAACAGGTTCCTGGGTTTGGGGTGGGGGTCCTCTTTGATGGAACTCCATGATTCAAAAAGGGACCCCAACAACTATGGCTCCTGTCCTAACTTAATGCTCAAGGTGCTCCCACGATAAATACCACCAACTCACCCTCTTCCCCATCTCTGGACTCTCTCTGTCGGACCTTCCCATTAGTTCGAGAACACCCCAATGTCCTGAAGCTGCAGCAATGGCTACATCTAAAAGTGGAGGTGGTGCTAAGATTATTGAGCAGTTGACCGAGCTGGTAGCTCTTGGGAGCAGTCTTGAACAGCCGCGCTGGCAGTGGTCTGGTAGCTGGGCACCAGTGGCAAAATGCCATTTCAGACTCCGTCAAAAACATTTATCCCAATTAGTCAATTATGGAAATTACACTAAACACCTTGTTGTAATATATTTCTTTTTTTGAAGTTCTCACCAAAACCCGATAAGTGGAATATCACAAATTATTTCATTTACTTTGGTGATTTCTGGCATTTTCTCAGGAATGCTTTAAGACTCACTGTTAGAGTGATTCCAATATTTTGTGTTACTTAGTAGGAAGTGGTTCATTCCAGTAATTCCCCACATAATTCTTGATCTCACAGAGAGGTAAAGGCCATTTTACCAGGGGAAAAGGATCAGCCTCTTGGGAGAAAAGAAAGCCACCACATAGTACAACATGTACTGTCCAGTTAAAAGTAACACTGGCAACGTCGTGAAGGTCATTGGGCCTGTGTCAGCTGGAGATTGCATATGATGTAAGGAAACCACAGAGGAAGGAGTCAAAATTAATACCTTTAAAAATAACACATCAAAAAGTACACTGTTCAGACTATCCAACATATCAAGTTAATTGGGTTTCAGTCGATTAGGGTAACTGCAAATACCACCTGCTTGTATCGAGGAGATAAATATCTATCAGTGAAGGATTTGTGAAACCACGACAATAGAAGCAAAGAGCAATTGTTCAAATTATAATCATTTACAAGAGAAATCTGTCATTCTCTATATTGTATATCTCTATGACTCTTTGACTTTGAGCAACTTGTATTCCAGCCTCAAAACGAATCCAGTGTAACACAATGGCTCAGTGATTAGCACAGCTGCCTCACAGTGTCAAGGGTTCCAGGTTTGATTCCAGCTTCGGGCGACAGTCTGTGTGGAGTTTGCACATTCTCCTTGTATCTGCATCAGTTTCCTCTGGGTGCTCTGGTTTCCTCTCACAGTCCAAAGATGTGCAGGCTATGTGGATTGGCTGTGCCAAAAATGTATGCAGTGTTCAGGGATGTACAGGCTAGGTGGATTAGCCGTGGTAAATGTGGGGTGGATTGGGTGGTGGATCTGGGTGAGACACTCTTCAGAGGGCTGGTGTGGACTTGTTGGGCTGAATGGCCTGTTTCCACACTGTAGGGACTCTTTGATGAATCGTATCCATAAGTGAAGGGGTCTGGAAAACTGAAGGTGTTTATGCTGTTGAAAGAGTGAGAAGATGGAACAAATAGTAAGAATGCCCAGAGCAGGCTGAGTGGATGATTGCTTTGCGAACCACACCCATTCATTTCTCAAGAATGACCTCATTATTCCAATCATTTACTATTTCAATAGATTATCTTGCTCTTGTGCAAACATATCTGTCCAACTGCAGTATTGTTCCAGTGAAGTCCAACACAAACTGATGGCCTCATTTTCTGCTTCAGCACTTCACAGCCGTCAGGACTCAACATTGTGTTCAACAACTTCAGGCCATGAACTTTGATCACAATCCCCCCACCCCATATCTTGCTTGTATCATGTTGCTCTCAGCAAAGTTGACCTATTTTCTCCTCATAGACCCATCATTAATACTCATTGTTCATCCTTTCCTTGAGAAGTTTATAAAATAATGAGAGGTATAGATAAACTTGATGGTAGTTGTCTTTTCCCTAAGATGAGTAATTTCAAGACTAGGGAGTACATTTTTAAGGTGAGAGGAGAAACATTTAAAAAAGACATAAGAGGCAATTTTTTTACACAGAGGATGGTTGGCATGCAGGATGAGCTTCCTGAGGAAGGAGTGGATGTGGGTACAATTACAATGTTTAAAAGACATTTGGATGGATACATAATAGGAAAGGTTTGGAGGGATATGGGCCAGGAGCAGGCGGGTGGGACTAGTTTAGTTTAGGATTAGGTTCAGCATGGACTGGGTTGGACCAAAGAGTCTCTTTTTGTGCTGTATGGCTCTATGACACTATGACAGAACTATAAAATAATACAATATTGAAAGAGGCCATTTGCCCCAATTCATCTGTGCCAACTCTTTGAATGAGTTTTCCCAATTTGACCCACTTCCCAGCTCTGACCTATAGTCCTGCAATTAATGTCCCTTCCGGTATTCGTTCCATGACTGAATTGGCTTGTAACCCTTAAAGACAGTACCTTCCAGATGACAACAACTTGCTGCATAAAAAAATTATTGTGGACTTATTCTGTTGCCTATCATCTGAAATCTTTGTCCTCTGGTTACTAAACCTTCTGCCTCTGGAAATATTTAGCCTCTAGCCAGAATCCTTCCAACGACAGACATCCTGGCCCCACCAGTTGCTATTGCTAATGGTGGAGATAGAATCCTTACTATGCTGAAAGAGGTCATTTGGCCCATCAAGCCACACTCTCCCTCAAAAAGCATCCCATCTGGACCCAAATCATCCCTGTAAGCCCATATTTCCCATGGCCAACCTACCTAACCTGCACATCTTTGGACAGTGGGAAGAATCCAGAACAACTGGTGGAAGCCACAGAGAGAACATGCAAACTCTACACAGACAGGACCCAACTCTGGAATCAAACCCGGGTTCCTGGTGTTGTGAGGCAGCAGTGCTAATCACTGCACCAATATCATTTTCATCATCAGTGAGGTTTGCATATGTGTTGGATTTAATTGAAGCTTGTTGACTTGTTTTATTTATTTTTGATTTTGATTTATTTTTTCTTTGACCTGCTACAGCCATTACAATGATGATGCTTCCTGCAAACAGGCAATGTGATAAATTCCAGGAAATTAACTCAGTGACAAAGAAGCAATGGCCATATTTACGCAAGCTATTAATTTTGCCAAAACAGAAGTAGGCAGAACAGAGTGCTTCACCTGCAAGTTAGGGGTTGAAGGCAAGTACAATAAAATAAATGGGTGCCTTGAATCTGCATATAGATTAGGTAAGTCAAATCAATAACAATACCATACAGGAGGGATTCCTGAAGTATTTACAGAATGGTTTTCTGGACCAATATGTTCAGAAACCAACAATAGGAAAGGTCATCCAAGACTGGGCATTGTGTAATAAGAAAGGAATAATTAGCAATTTAGCTGTGTGAGGCTCTTGGGGAAGAGTGACCATAGTATGACAGAATTCTTCATCAAGATGGAAAGGAATGTAATTGATTCTGAGACTAGGGTCCTGAATCTAAATAGAAGAAATGATGATGGCATGAGGCATGAGTTGCTTATGATAGATTGTTACTTAAAGGAATGAGAGTGGAAAGGCAATGGCAAACATTCAAACAGCGTATGGGTGATCTGCAACAATTGTTCATTCCTGCCTGGTACAAAAATAAAATAGGGGGAAGGCGGCTAAAACATGGAAGTTAGAAGGGGTATTATATCAAAGGAAGAGGCATACAAATGGCCAGAAGAAACAATCGACCTGGGGAGTTTTGAATTCAACAAAGTAGGACATAGGAATTGATTAAGGTAGAGAAAATAGAGTACGAGAAGAGGGGAACGTAAAGACTGACAATATGTTTCTATAGGTATGCGAAGAGAAAAGATTGATTAAGCCAAATGTAGATACCTTACTGTCAGAAACAGGGGAATTTACAATGAGAACTGAAGAAATGGCTGACCAATTAAGTACATACTTTGGTTCTGTGTTCACAAAGAACAGCAAAAATAACATCCCAAGAATGTTGGGGGACACAGCAATAGTGAGAGGGAGGAACTGAGGAATATTAGTCTTCACAGAGAAATGGTGTTGGAGAAATTGATGAGATTGGAGGCCGTTAAATTCCAGAGCTTGATAATCCCAGAGTACTTCAGGAAGTGTCCTAGAAACAATGGATGCATGAGTTGTCATCTTCCAAGATTCATTGGATTCTAGATCAGTTCCTACAGGTTGAAGGATAGTTAATGAAACACCTCTATTTAAAAAGGGAGCCAGAGAAAACTGGGAATTTTCAACCAGTCAACCTGACATCAGAAGTGCAGAAAATGCTAGAATCCATTATAAAAGATTTAATAGCAGAGCACTTGGTAAACAGTGACAGGAATGAATAGAGTGAGTATTGACAAAAGGAAAATCAAGTATGACAAAACCACTAGAATTCTTTGAAGACGTGACCAGTAGAGTTCATGAAGAGGAGCTGGTAGGTATGATTTATTTGAATTTTCAGGAGGCCTTTCACAAAGTCCCACATATTAGATAAATTTAAAGCAAATAGAATTGAGGGGAGTATATTGAAATGGGCAAAGAAGTGGTTGGCAGACAGGAAACAAAGAGTAGGAGCAAACAGGTTTTTAGTTTCCTAATGGCAAGCAGTGACTAGTGGAATATTACAGGGATCAGTAAGAGGACCCAAACTATTCACGATATATATTAATGATTTGGATGAGGGAACTAAGTGTAATATCTCCAAATTTGCAAACGACACAAAGCTGGCTTGGAAAGTGAGCTGTGAGGAGGATGCAGAGATGTTGCAGTGTGGTTGAGTGAGTGGCAAATGTAGTAAAATAGGTTAAAATAGCCTTTATTGTCAAGTGCATTCAAACGAGTGAAGTAGGAAGTTTGGAATGTCGCCTCTCAAAGCCATCTTAGGTACAAGGTACCTAGGTACAAATACTTTAAGTGTTGCTATAGAATTGAAATTGTAAAAATAAAGGAGACTAGCACGGGAATACAGAATAAGTCCAGAATGAGAATAAAAAGTATCTACAATGTGGATAAATGTGAAGTTATTATCTATGGGATCAAAAAGGAAAAGGCAGAATATTATTGGAATGGCTATAAATTGAGAGAGATGAATGTGCAATGAGAATCTGGGTGTCCTTGTACACCAGTCACTGAAAGTAAACATGCAGGTGCACCAGGCAGTGAAGAAGGCAAATGGTGTGTTGACTTTCATAGTGAGAGCACTCAAGTACAGGAAAAGGGATGACTTGCTGCAATTATACAGGGCTTTGATGAGACCACAGCTGAAATATTGTATGCAGTTCTGTTCTCCTTAGCTGAGGAAGAATGTTCTTGCTGTAGAGGGACTGCAGCAAAGGCTTACCAGTCTGACTCCAAGGATGGAGGGTTTGATGTTTGAGAAGAGACTTGGATTGGTTAGGATTAGAAAGTTCAAAAAAAAGAGGGGAGGATCTCAGAAATATGTAAGTTCTAACCAGACTAGACAGGTTAGCTGCAGGTAGGATGTTCCCAATTCTGGATCAGTGGTGCTGGAAGAGCACAACAATTCAGGCAGCATCCGACGAGCAGCAAAATTTTGCTGCTCGTCGGATGCTGCCTGAATTGCTGTGCTCTTCCAGCACCACTGATCCAGAATCTGGTTTCCAGCATCTGCAGTCATTGTTTTTACCAGGATGTTCCCAATAGCAGGGGAATCCAGAACTAGGGGTCACAGCTAAGGATTTAGATGAGGAGAAATTTCTTCACCCAGAGAATGGTGAGCCTGTGAAATTCATTACCACAGAAAGTAGCTGAGGCCAAAACATTGTATCATTTTAAGAAAGAATTGGATGTAACATTTGGTTCTAAAGAGGATCAAATGATGTTGGAGAAAACAGAACAAGCTACTGAGTTGGATAATCAGCCAATATCATAATGAATGGCCGAGCAGGCTCGAAATAGCCTACTCCATCTCCTATTTTCTATGTTTCTACATTCAATTGGTGGTTGTTCAGTACTAGTGTGCACATACACAGACCAAATTATTGACATGTGTCTCAGCGTTAATCAGAATAGTTGTTTGACAGCTTGACAGAAGCTCTTCAGGTGCATGCTCAGTATGCCCATGCTCACACCTTTCACAACATGGGTGTCATGGTGTTGCTTAAAAATGGCAAGAGCATAGCCTGCCTTTGGGGCTTCCTCAGTACTGTCCTACATTTTGCTGTCACGATGTTGCAAACAGGAAAACGTTTCAAATAACGTTTCGGTATCTTGTGAATAATACAGTCTGAAGTTATAGTAAAGGGCGACCCCCATATCTGCAGGTCCGGTTACCATGATTACAGTTACCCGCAGCTTACCGCAACCCGAAACATATTATAGGGAATGTTCCAGAACCAGGGACAGGACGCTACTGGGAAGGTATATTTCCCATTTAAATGAATGGGTTCACACCTATCCACGGTTTCAGGTTTCCGTGATAGGACTTGGAATGTATCCCCTGCGGGTGGGGGGAACTACTGTATGTCATCAACGGAGAAGGAGGATATTGAAGCTAGGGCACTAATGAAGCAAATACTATTTTCCTTTGCCTGTGAATCCACAAAGGAAAAATCAAATAAGTCAGAATTCTAACTTCTGTACCTCTCCATTAGTTCAGGCTGGGAATGCAAATGCATAAATATGGGAAGAGTACAAGATGGAGTTTACTTATGATATCCCATGATTGAATGGCCTGCCAAATCTCACCTGGGCTAGTACAGGAAGTAAATTTGTCTACTTAGATCATATTTGGAGGGCAGCTAGTCTCAATGTAACTGTATTCAAGAGTTAATGTCTTCAGGGAAAGGAGGGAAAATATGAGAGGAAGGAATGCAAAGCTTAAAATGCTACACATTTTTGTTTGAAAATAGAATGTATCAACATACGCCCAGCAGGAAAAGCCAATAAAGTCTGATTTGAAAATAAACATATTGGTTCTACTGAAGATCTTTTATTTGTTCATGGATTGTGGGTGCCACTGGTGGGACAAACATTTATTGTCCATCCCTAATTGCCCAGAGAGCAGTTAAGAGTCAACCATATTGCTGTGAGTTTGGAGTCACATGTAGACCAAAACAAGAAAGGGTGGTAGATTTCTTTCCCAAGAGAGCTTGTATGAACCAGATGGGTTGTATGACAATTAATAGTGGTCACATGATTACCATTAGACCATTTCTCCATTGTAGATTTGATTGAATTCAAATTTCACCACTTTCCTAGGTGGAATTTGAACACATATTCCCAGTATATTGACTTGGGGTTCTGGATTGCTATTCTAGGGATATTACCGTGACACAACTTCCTCCTCTATTTGGAAATGTAAAAGATGAGTCAGAACAATGGGTCTTGTTCACTGGTTTTTCTAGTTTCTCCTTCTGGGTTGTACACTACATTAAGCTCCTAGAAGGCAACAGCCCTACCTCAACATTACTGGTCAGAGATTTAGATTTGGATCCCTCCACCACAGTTTCTACATCTATTTCAGGCACTCTGCAATGCTCACAATCCCATCTCAATGAAAATGTACTCTGTGAATCATAAAATAAAGAGTTATGGACAATACTAAAACAACAGGTTGGATAAGAAAGCTTCACGTGAATTTTCAAAGAGGCATTTGTTATTTCTCCAGACCAGACCTAAAGTAAGACGTTTCTGACATTTTCAGGGCAAAGTCACAACTGCTTATCTAAAAATGTAGGTGGTGGACACAAACCTCTCCTATTCATTGATAAAGTAGGAACCAGTGAGAACAAAAGTAAGCATGGTCACTGCAAATAAAATGTTTATTAGTCCACCTGTATTTTTATGCAGCCACGTTTCCTATTAAGGTTCTCAGGCAAATGGTTCACATTTGATACAGATCACAGCCAAGCCCTTGAAAAACAATTCATTACCCTGGACACACCTTACTCTTTATATACATAAAGCCTTTAGGGTGTCATACGTATTATAATTAGTCAACTTTAACGACAGTTAAATGTTCTAGAAGACTGAGAAGGCAGCAAGTAAGAAAAACTGCCAGGGGATACATTGCATTTTCATCCACATTTGGAAATTACTGGCATGGAAATTCAGGGGTGGTTCTAAGTGGTTAAAAAATAATTTTCTTTCAAAAGTGCACATAAGTGTTGTTTATTTGCACTGCATGTTTTTGCAAAAAATTGTAAAATTGTACAAGGGGAGTGCAGCCAGAATTGGATACCAAATCTGACCACATGCTGTGTTGCACATTGCCTGAAGCAGTAAATATACTTGTTTTTCAGCAGCTGTGCAGTACTGTTTCTTCACATTCTAGAGGCATCTCTACTATGTCTTTGCTAATGGAAGCATTCTGAGCTATTAACCCTGGTTCAGCATGCTCTAGAATCCTACTCAGTGTAGCCATATGATTTTGTTTGACAATATTGCCAAAACTTTAAAATGCAAAAAGATCAGCTAACAATCCAAACAGTCAATTGGTCATGCATACTTGTGAGTTCCAAACTCTCTTACAGTTTTCTGGAATCATCTGATTGTTGCTTCATTAATATGAACAAAAAAAAATGTAAATAGTAACAGGAAATTTTTTTGTGGAATCCCATAATTTCATAATTGCTACTGTTTATTATTTGGCATACATAATTTGTGGAGTCATTGTATATTTAGATCTCAAAACCTTTGTGGGAAAATATATTGGTACGTTGGGTTTCCTGGCACAGTTGTGAGAATAATGTGGGAAATATTGAGAAAGCTCATTTGGCCTTGGTTTGGAGGGTTTGGTTGTGTTTCAAAGGCTTAATGACAGCAATTAACATGGAAGATAAGTCAGGACACCATAGTGAAAGAGCATGGATCTCTCTCGGCCATTACTGGTTCCCCCAGCTTCACTAAAACAACTCCCACGCGAACACAACTGCTAGTCTGATTGCTCCTCCCTTTCTTAACATCAATTTCAGGTGCATCTTTTACCGCATCATACAGGTATAAGGGCTGTTGTGTGCTACACTTCAATTTCTAGATCATTGGGTTTTGTGTATATTGACTAACATCCTTGCTAGGCTGAGTTGTTGCCTTTGGCAAAAGTGAGGACTGCAGATGCTGGAAATCAGAGTCTAGATTAGAGTGCTGCTGGAAAAGCACAGCAGGTCAGGCAGCATCCGAGGAGCACAACCTTCAGATTGGAGGTTACATTAAATTGTTTCTTGCTCACTTTTACTTATTTCCCTACCCTAAGAGAAACAAAAGAAGATGTTTGATTAACCATGAGGGACTTTGTCAAACACATCCAGGTGCCTTTACATCCTAATTGCATGTTTTCTTTTATTGTGTATTTATATTTCTCATTGCTTCCATGAGTTAAATGTTCTAAACGTAATTTGTTGAGGAAGTGTGCCAGGCTTTTCAGCTTACATTGCATTTTTAAACACAGTCAGATATGTAACTGGTTTTACCTTCACAAAAAGTTCCTAGTCCACTGTTGCACTGCTTTTATACAGAACAAATTGTTCTCATGTTGAGCTTAAACAGAGCAAACCATCTCAAAATATGTGAATAACCTTTGAAGAGAAGAATCTCAGGAGTTTATATCTTTCAGATTTATCCAAACTTCTCTCCTCTTCTCCTGACCACACTGACTTCCTCTTGGAGTTATAAGATCCACAGGTGTAGTCATCTTCTGGTATACAATGGTGTTTTGATGTTGAGCCACTGCAGTACATTTCAGCAGTGTGTTGGTCGTGGAGGCTGCCACTGCTGGATGTGATCATGTTCTCACTGATGTGTCTGTTTACTTCATGCAAACGTTGTTGTACAGTGCTTGGGAGCAGAAATCTTCACCAGTTACTGATCCCCTAGCCACTGTCAAACAAATGTAAGAAAAACAAAACTCTGAATGTGGTACTGACAATACCAAAGGCCATGGTTAACTGATTGTTGTATAATGTGCATATTCCTAAATGCATTTAAACATTTTGGACTATATTGGCAAAACAGATGTGATTTATAGTATTGAAAAACATGGAGTGGTGATGCAAGGAAGCATAGAATGGACAGCATTCAGCTCGGGAACACTGTACTCAAAATTGCAGAGATGCCAGATTAAAGTAAGAAGTGTTATGTTTTGCTTTAACGAGTTGCTAATCTAATAGTTGCACAGCTAAATTTTGCTGGATAGTTGCTTCCAAAGTCAGTACAGCAATATTCTGTGTCTGATTGCTTATGCACAGATGGGTTAACTGCTATAAGACTGCAACACATGCACAAACCGCAGCTGTGCCCCCACTTGTTATCTGCTTCATCACTTTGTGTAAATATAGTTTTCACGCATACTGAAGGACATTCTGTACCAAGAAACCCATGTCCAATCATACTCTCACTTCTCTTCTTTAGTTTGCCAATTTTACTCTCCTGTTCTCCTGATATTTGTTGTGGGACAGATTCAGAGGCGGTTGGTTTGTTGTGTTTCATATAAGTAATGACTGAGGTTTGACTGTACGGGATTATTTCAGAAAGGATCTGTTGAGGGTGTGTGGAATGTGGACATCATGAAGCCTGTGTTGAAGAACCGGGCAATAGTGCTCTCTCCAACCGATGCAGCACATCTCGTGAAGGTTTGATTTGGAATGCACCATAGAACATATTCCCCAACATGTAAACATACTATTCAGCTGCTCAGGGTGTACATCAAGGTTTACCTTGTTCACCCGGTGTTAGTGTACTCAGACTCACACCAGGAGCTTTTGGAGACCAATCTGGAACAGAAAACCAAGCTGAAAAGCCTCTTGTTGAGGCATTGGATGCTGTTTTTGTGCCCTGGCTGAGATCAGCTAATAGACCACAAAGTACTATTTGACCCTGCAACTGTTTTGATGTGTGATACTGAGCTTCACATTTGATAAAGAAGTCAAATAGTTTCAAAACCAGCCATCCCAGTCTCTTATTTCATTCAGGCAAGAATATTTGAAATAAATCTTGACAGTGCACTGAATTCACTCTCTGTTCACACTTCGTCAGGACATTGCTTTGAATCCAACCCAGGCTCATGGGTTAAAAGGTCTTTTCTATCTTTATCTCTCTCCTTTTTGCTGTTCTTTTCTCAGAAGTAACATCTGTGGTAGGGATTTTTTGACACAATTCAACTGAAGATGAAATGAGTAAATATCATGGTAAAAACAAGTAGAAGTCGAAATAAATTTCAGAAGAACACATCATGACTTTAATGGAAATTAACATCAGAAGACATATAAACCAAGTATAGCAATATCATACAAAGTGAAACTTGCTCACACTAATTGAAAAACATTGGAAATTAAATGATTATTTTATAAATTTACAGTCCAATATGGAATTTTGTCAACTGATAGTGCATATTAGCAATTCAGACATGAACCTTACACTCTTTTCTTTACCCCACTACCTGAAGTAGATAGAAAATCTTCAGACGCTGTGTTCAAACGTTCAATTTACACTCCCAATGAGCAAAACTGCCTGCCAAGGTTTTAAGATTTACAAACTTGTCTAAATTTTCCAGAATTCCTTAGTGAGGTGTGTATAAAAAAAATTGACATTTCAAATTCAAAAATAAAGTTTACTGCTGGCTCCTTTCCTTCAGGCTTTCCTAGTCAGTCATGCTCAACAGTATTCAAATTGCTGACAGGGCTTGACATCGCAGATGCAGGACAGATGTTTCCCAGGCTGGTGTGGTGTAGCACTGGAGAATGCAGTCTCAGAATAAGGGGTAGGTTATTTAAGACTGAAATGAGGAGGAACCTCTCAGAGAGATGGTAATCATTTGGGATTCCATACTCCAGAAAGTTTTGGAGACCAGTTACTGAATATACTCAAGTCAGGTATAGGAAGATTAAAGAGATCAAGGGATATGAGGATAGTGCAAAAAATGGTGTTGAGCAGAAGATCAGCCACGATCTGGATGAATGGTGGAGCCGGCACAAGGGGCTGAATGGCTCATTATTTTTCCTGTTTCCTGTTTTCCGATGTTCCATTCAGGATTTACTACAGTTAAGCCCAGATCGTTTGCCAAGCAATGTTATGATTGGATCAGAGGTTCTGTAACGTGCTTATTATAGAAAGACCAATTTGTAATATGTGTACTCAGCCCACTAAATCACACATGTTGAAACTAAAATGGAATTAAAACATACAAAATTTGATCCTTTTCAACAATATTTTTAGGTTGTGAAAGATTACTGCAAAATGTGGGCTGAAAATGCTCACTATCAAGAAATATTTTTATTAATTCCTTCACTTCCCCTCTGTGGTCTCCCACGCAAAACCTTAGCCAAGAAAATAACTTGCTTTTAGACCTCAATGCTGATGCCATTCCATTACCATTACAAAATTTATAACAGTATCCAACAGTTCCCTTGTTCTAACTTACCATCTCTCCTTGTCCATGATCTCTGCCTTTTATTTTGTCTATTACATTGAATTGTAACTATTAAATTTAAACACATGTCCCAAAGATCATTAAACAGGTATTATTTATTCCAGTGGCACCGTAATCATGAAGGGAAATCAAGTTTAAACTTGGAAGGCATGGCACAGTACTTGTATGGAATTAAGCCTGTGGTTTGCACTTGGGTCTGTCTGATCCTTCTTTCTCCATTTTGTCACCAAGGGTCTGTTTGTCTGCTCCAGCTGCCCTGCTCAGTATGGAGGTTCCAGAATTTGCATTTATACAGCATCTTTATTTCCGGATGTCCCAAAGCATCATCTAACCCTTTAAGTCATTTCCAATTTCACATGGTTGATGACAGGAATTGGGGGCATGAAGGAGCTATCATTCTGTGTTATCCAGCAATGAAGTTCTAACATTAGGCCATCTATCCATGATGTTAAATATCAGCTTGTTTCATGTGTTTGTGTCCTCCATTCTCAGTCAAACGGTTCTCAGCTCAGGTCCTAATCCAAAATCTGAACCCCATGTCTAAGCTGTTGCTTCAGGCTGGCCATTAATATTGTGCAAGGCACTGTCTGAAGTTGTTAAGTTGAAGCTCCATTTTGACTTTTTATTTGGGGAGGGGCAGACGTTTTCTCATTCAGCACCACAAGGAAATGTTTAGCTGGACAATTGTCTCTCAATTTGCTCTTTATGGGACTCAGCTGCGTGTAAATTGTCACTTTTATTTGTCAATATAGTAATAGTGGCTGCACTTCCCATACTCGCTTTGTTGGATGCGAAGTAGTACGAATTGGATCTTGTATGCATATTTTACAAATATGGCTGAATAAGGCTCAATCTCAGAAACCAATGGCCCTGACAGTCACTTAAAATAGGCCCCTTTCATATGTAAATCACAAACCAGGACTATTTCTTGAGATTCAATGACCATTGAAAACATTGTTTTCTTTCATTAGTAATTTGAGGTCTTGGGCAGAGCAGGAGTGCTCCAACAGTTCCAGGAAACTTACCAAAATCATGTTAATGAAGCCCAAGAGCCAATTTTAGAATGGTATCATTCTTCTGGTTCAGATGTGCTGCTTAAAACTGCTCCAGAGAATTTATAGCCCAAAATGTGAGTCTTGCTAGATTCGGTGCTAAATTGCCAGATTGCTATTTCCTTCTTGGTGATCTATAGTTACTTCAGTGTAATTAAATTTCCAAAATAAAAACTGAAAGAACTACAGATGTTGTAAATCAGAAGCAAAAACAGAAATTACTAGAAAAGCTCAGCAGGTAGCAGCATCTGTGGAGAGAAATCAGAGTTAAGATTTCGGGTCTGGTGACCCTTCCTTAGAACTCCTGAGAAAAGGACACCAGACCTGAAATGTTAATTTTGATTTCTCTCCCACAGATGCTGTCAAACCTGCTGAGCTTTTCTAGTAATTTCTGTTTTTGTAACTAAGTTACCTGGTTGAAAGATTCAGATTCAGAGCTTTCTTCTGAGTCTGTGACCGTATTCCATTGAATAAACAGTTGCATTGAAAACCTGCTCAAATAAACCATTCTTTTAAAGTCATGTGTTATTAAAAGGGTAGTTGAAACTAGCTTTTATTTTGTCAAATTAAGACATTCAATTCTCAACTCAAAGGGCACAACATTCTCCTTCCTGGCAAGGACGGGCAAATAATTTGAGTGGTTTGGCTGCAGAGAGATGCCCACTCCCTTCCTGCCACCTCAGGAACAAAGGTCTGGCTGGAATGTTCGATGATCAGCCTTCCCAACCCACCAAGAATAAAGGACCCTAAGTAGTAAATTAATGGCCACATAAGTGCCTAAGCTGCCCATGTGCCAGGGTGAGGGTATCTCCATTTGCCACAGTTTGAAAATATTTGGGGCATGTAAAGGGCAGAGGGGTTGCTTTCCTCTGCACTGAACCTCCTGACTTGCCTCTCCCAAGATCCCTCAGCCTGCAGAATCCACTTAAAAAAAAACCCTCACCTGCTCACCAGTGTAGCTCCTCACAGCTACATAACCTGAGCCTTCACTGAAGGTCTTCACCTCCACAAGACTGCCAGCTTCTCCTGGGCAGGCAGCTTCAGGGAAGACAGGACTACACTGGCAAGGCTACTGCATGAATGAGAAGACTGTCAGACAGAACTTGAGTACCGAATCAGTACTTGATCCAGTCAGCTTTCTCACTGTTGGGGACTGGAAGTTAATTGTCCTAAAGTAACCTGCTTAGCACACAGTGAACCACACCAATAAACCTTCAAAACTGTGAACGTGAAAGAAAATTGTAGAACACTAAGGATGTTCATTTCTTTAGTCTGTCGATGTGGTTTCAAGTTCCAAGCAGAGTGCTGCATTGCAACTGAGGTGAGCCTCAATGCCATTTTGTGAAGCTAAGTCAGATGTTTCACATTGTATGGAATCTCGGTCAAGGCCAACCTAACACTTTAAAACCTGCCTCCTCTGGGCCTCATGGAAACCATTTAATGTTAGCCATTTCCTTCCAAATAAGAGTAAAGAGCCAGCCACTCATGGCTCTCATCTTAACCAGGTCAATATCTCCATAAACAGGGAGACATAGTGGTTCAGTGGTTAGCACTGCTACCTCACAGTGCCAGGAACCCGGGTTCAATTCCAGCCTTGGGCCATGGCCTGTATGGAGTTTGCATATTCTCCCAGTGTCTGCGTGGGTTTCCTCTGG
The DNA here is from genome assembly GCF_037043375.1 of Chiloscyllium plagiosum. NCBI lineage: Eukaryota > Metazoa > Chordata > Chondrichthyes > Orectolobiformes > Hemiscylliidae > Chiloscyllium > Chiloscyllium plagiosum. The sequence continues at coordinate 40,512,549 of NW_028270148.1, forward strand.
GTGTTCTGGTTTCCTCCCACAGTCCAAAAATATGTAGGTCAGGTGGATTCGCCATGCTAACTTATCCATAGTGTTCAGGGATGTGCAGGTTAGGTGCATTAGTCAGGGGTAAATATAGAATAATAGAGTAGGGGAATGGGGACTGGGTGGGTTAGTCTTCGGAGGGTTGGTGTAGACTTGTTGGGCCGAAGGGCCTGTTTTCACTCTGTAGGGATTCTATGTAAACAGCAAAGAGAGCATGTTCAACCACCCACTGTGTAAATCCTTGTGTGTTACTATCTCCCAGCCTCAACTTGGAGTCAAAGAACTAACGTTATTAAATTGAAAAACCACATAAACAGAATAACATAATCATTAATTATTATACTTTTAAGAAATCGATGATCTGCAAAATGCATTGTCCAGATTTATGATAGTTATTTATGCACCAGTGCAAGGCACCCATACCACATAACCTCAGCCAAATCTTTTCATCTTCAAGGCATTGCTTACTGAGTTGCTACTAAGTTCATGCATCCTTAGCAAGAAACAATTCTAAGAATACAGTGACATTTTAGTACATGCCTAAGTTTTGAAGCAAAGTCAGGTGAAATTAGCATAATAGAAAGGTACTTGTGAATAATCATTCCTCAATCTGCCAAAAGAAAGCCAAGGTAGCTGAATTTGTTTGAAAGCATATTCTCATAATAGCCACTTAAAGAGAAGCATTAGTGGTGGTCTTGGAGCCAGTCTATAACAGTTGGCAGGCATGGTCCATAGAACAGAGGAAGCAGAAAAGAAAGCACAAAGAGAAAAGCAAACAAAAAAAAACAGACTTTGTGCAGTAAGGTCAACATCAATTTTAGTCTGGAACATTTTAAAACACACACACACACACACACACACACAGACACAAACACACACACACACATAGACACAAACACTCACATACAGACACACACACACACACAGACACAAACACACACACAGACACAAACACACACACACAGACACACACAGACACACACAGACACAAACATACACAGACACAAACACACACACAGACACAAACACACATACACACACACAAACACACACACCCAGAGACACCCACACACACACACAAACTATTCTGTGAATGTAGCAATAGCAGTTTGCAGACACCATTTCAGGTCAATACGATAGATCAAAGTTTCTTTCCTCCCCCACATGCATCCCCCCCAACCACCACCCTAATTTGACCCACCATGAACAAACCCTAGTTCTGTGCAATGATATATTTATACAAAGCTCAAATATCCTGTCAAGGAGAATTGCTTCTTTTAGCATGTCTTAACTCCACTTAATTCTGTAACCAAACAAAATTAGGAAAATGGGCTGACGAAGCATACACTTTCTTTACTTTATCTGGCTGAGTGGTATTTTGAAAGTTCCTGTTATGTGAGGCAGAATAAAAACACTGGTAAAGTAGTGTGGTACAGAAACTCAGCAAGAAAACCCATTGCGTACACAAAATACAACACAAAGACTGTGAAACTAATCAAGAGCTATATGTCAGACTGGACCAAAACAAACGTATGGTTTACTTCAAAAGGTTCTGTGGTTTCTATATCGTTAAATGAAATCAGAAGTAGATATCTGAACCAATGGTTTTAGCATTCAGGATAAGAGGGGACTTAAATTCAATGTTACAAGTTGTCAATAAACCCTAACAAGGCAAAACTCAGAAGAATATTAAATTAGCAAATGTGAAAATTAAAAAAGAAGTTAATTCTCACATTAATGATGCAAAATAGGTATTATTACCAAATTCATGTCATAACAGCTTCAATGATTTGTTGGTGGCATGTCCACAGAATGAGTTGCGTATCCCATATCAGACTTCACTGAGCATTACAGTCAGTTCTTAGAAAATAATATGGATAGAGTCACCCGTTCGCACTTAGTATATCAATCTTTCCATAGGAAAATAAAATCCAGAAACCTTTCTGTGGAATCTACAAGTGAAAAGCAGACGTTGGCAGTTATCTAAAGCTTCCTGTGCTGCTTTGAGCGCAAATAAATTTTATAATGCGCTGCCAAGCTGTTTCAGCAGAGATATTTCATTTGGACTCATAATTTGCAATTTTAAAGTCTTGATTAAAGCAGGTACAAGCATAATTTAAAAGATATTTAACACATCATATTGTGGCATCAGTTCAGCTAACAGTCCTGACCTCAGCAGTTGCCTTACAATGTGAAAAATGTGATTGTCAGAAAAGGATGCAGATCTACTCCAAGTTGTAGCTTTATTAAGTTATTTCAGACTGGTGCCATCATAACAGTCATACTAACAGCACTTCAAACAACTCGTTATTATTTTTGGCTCAATCTTCCTCTGCAGACCAGTGGTACAATTTTGCGTCATTGATCATCCGTTGAAATGCACCCAACAACCAAAACTGAAAGCTGCAACAATGACTTTTGAAAAAGTTGCACAGCTTAAAGACATACATTTCTTTCTTTAATCCTGTTGATGCATCAGTAAGTAATAGGTCTGTGGTACCAAATGGTTGAAGCCAACTGTCATGCTTTACCGGGGCAAAAATAGTTTTGTTAAGTGATGTTTGTTTTTTTTAGATTCCCTACAGTGTGGAAACAGGCCCTTCAGCCCAACAAGTCCTTACCGACCTTCCAAAGCGTAACCCACCCAGACCCATTTCCCTCTAACTAATGCACATAACACTATGGGAAATTTAGAATGGACAATTCACCTGACCAGCACATCGTTGGACTGTGGGAGGAAACTAGAACACCTGGAAGAACTCCATTCAGACACGGGGAGAATGTGCAAACCTCACACAGACAGCCGCCCAAGGCTGGAATTGAACCTGGGTCCCTGGTGTTGTGAGCCACCGTGTGCCCCTGTTCCAGTATCAGCGAGTAAATGTTCACCATAAAATCCAGCCTTAAAACCAGCGTTGAATCTCAGCAACACAACACAGAAAGTCAACAACTTTAATTTGAGAAACAAATTATATAAATTATATATGCCTTTAATATAGAATGTTAGGGTGAAATTTAATATCCTCCTTGAGATGTGTTTGGTGATGGTTATGAGTCATTAGTTAGAACCCTGATGCCTCTTGTCTCTATATGGGGCTTAGAAGCTTGTGGTGGCCTCTCATGTTATGTCTCATGGTGAGAATGTCAGCACACATTTCAGAGATATGTCATTGATACTATCGCTGTATAATAACACATAACCTAATAAATTAAGTATTTCATTATCCATCTGACCCCGGGAATTCTGAAAGCCTGACACTCTTTTGGATGTATTCTCGTCTGATATAACCTATGAAAATAATTTATGTCCGAAACACTTAAATGTTTGAGAATAGCTAGACATAATAAATATCTCCTGAATTCTTCAACATCATGATAGCCACAGCAAGTTTCTTATTAAAGGAGATAACTAAGCATTGCCACATCAGGTAAAAAAGACTCTGTTGGAAACAAGAATCACATTATGGTTAGCAGCAGTGGTCATCTAGAAAAGCTTCCAAGATTTTGGTGGTAGATATTTGGAAAACAAATTGAAGAGCAATCAGACATCAGCTTTGGACAGCAGAACATTAAAAGAGAGGGAAAATTTCTCACCCTTCAGTAATATCAGTTTCTGTGAGTACAGATCTCTGTATAGATAAAGATAGAATACTGATTATCAGGAAGCTAGAGCTAATTTCTTTTTGATTAGTATATTAAGTTATTTTAAGATACAAAGATATTACTAAGAATGCCTTACATTAAAATAAAATAGTTGAAGTTTACACATACAGCCAAAAGTAAAGGCAACTGTCTGATACTGAAACACAGTAAATAGTCTAACTCCCTCTTTAAAAAAATACTGCTAAACTGATTTAAAAAAAAGGAGTTAAACAATCCTGAAAGTAAAACTCTAAAGCACTCTGGAAGAACATACATTTCAAGACACTAAATAAGCTTTTGTAAATTAAAGAGGTTTTCCTGTGTCCAGACATCAGTCATTTCCTCATTTTCTTTCTCCAAATTGGTGTGGAAATGATAAAAAGCCTACTATATCATTCCTAATTGACACAAAACTACCTACAAGCAGAAATCTGTATCTGCTAGTCTGGTTTGAAAGCAGTCAACAAAGTATACAAAATCAATAAAGTCTGTAACAATACAGTTTGTTACACTGACCAATGGACTGTCCAGCTTTTCTTCATATCTGTAAAATATGTGGCACCAATGGACATTGAGGACATACTTGCAGGAAATTTGGGTTCCAAAGTCAAGCTAAACCATAGAACAAATCTCAGGTGGCCAACAACACCACAACACCAGCAGTAACGAAAGTGTTAAAAAAGTACACAAATGCAATCACATGAATGCAGTTCAGAGTCAATTAAATGAAAGACCAAATTTCAGAAGATGACTAATTGTTCCATATTATAAACTTCACCCACCACACCAATGGCGTAAAATTTTCAAAAGCTTTTACAATCATCAATGCCATATGTCCTAAAAAAGCATGCCAACACACCTTCAAAGCTAAAATTAGCCTGGGAGCTAGTGCCAAAATACTGTCACTATGCATCCTGAAAGACATGCACCTTAACAAATGATGCTCCATGATACCACCTCACAGCATCTAACTGATTACCAATCCATGCTTTGGCATAAAATCACACTGCAGTGCCAATACAAAAGCTTACCTTTGCTTCCAGAAATCATCTACCTGACAGATACTAATGCTCCAGTTATGGCAGGATTACCAGTACTCACAGGTTTCAGTGTAGTCACAACCTATAAGATTCAAATCTCATGTGCTGTGATGGAACAGATCACATGTCCCACCATCCAATCAGTCAGTAATTTCCAAAGGTAACTTTTTCAGAATGATACCTGGATGATTACATCGAGCAGATTACATAATCCACACAAAGACCACCTTATTCCTCTCAGCCTACAGAGGCAACATGTAGATCATGAAGTTGATAGGGTCTTCAAGGGAGATCTGTTATGATTTGGTCACAGCCAGCATGAAAGTTGTCATCAGCATCTGCCAAAGATGAGCAACTACAAAGATTGCAAAGGCACATTATCCTGGGATAGCCTGACAAATTAAGAGAATTATCTGAGGAGATTTGTTCATTTTGGCCAACCAAAGACAAAGTTGGTATTTCACAAAGCACCATTTCCATGAGTTAAAAAATGCTAATAACTTGCATTACTTTAAGATATCATGTTGGTTTCACACACTAGTGATATGTGCATCCTTGAAAGGGGGTATAGGACAATAAACAGCTTTGATAATCATGAAGTATACACTAACAGCCAGTCGATGTGAATAGTCTAAAGATGAGCAGGTGAGGTGAATTGGCCATGCTAAATTACCCATGGTATGTAGGTTAGGTGCATTAGTCAGGGGAAATGTAGAATAATAGGGTAGAGTAGGGGAATGCGTTTGGGTGGGTTGCTCTTCAGAGGATCAGTGCGGACCTGTTGGGCCGAATGGCCTCTTTCCGCATTGTAGGGATTCTATGATATTCTATGTAACCATTTGATTTCATAATATAAATATGTAACAATTTGACTGGATTTTTTAACCTGCTGGGTTGAATATGATTCGATAACATAGTCATGCATACTAATTTGGATAGTAAAGTAGAATGAACACTGTTGGATAGAGATATGAGCATATAAATGTGTAACCTCTTTTTATTGGAAACTTGTTATCTGTAAAAATTAGAATAAAACCACTGTTTGCTGCAAATTGTGCAGTTATACATGTCTTTGAAGGGTACATTTTCCATGTACATATGTATAAATGCTTAAACATGGAAACCAGTCTCATTTGATCTTTAAACGATTAAAGGGTTAAAGCTTTCCCTTTCAGTGGCACAGTTGGCAGGGTACTCCCCGACCTGGGACTGCCATAGTGTTTAGGGTTTAGATGGAGAGGAATTTGTTAAGATTGTACAGGAAAATTTTCTGATTCAGTATGTGGATATACCTACGAGAGAAGGTGCAAAACGTGACCTACTCTTGGGAAATAAGTCAGGGCAGGTGACTGAGGTGTCAGTGGGGAAGCACTTTGGGGTCAGTGACCATAATTCTAATAGTTTTAAAATAGTGATGGAAAAGGATAGGTCAGAACTAAAAGTTGAAGTTCTAAATTAGAAAAAGGCCAATTTTGACACAACTTTCAAAAGCTGATTGGGGGCAAATGTTTGCAGGTAAAGGGATGGCTGGAAAATGAGAAGCTTTCAGAAGTGAGATAACGAGAATCCAGAGAAAGTATATTCCTGTCAGGGTGAAAGGGAAGGATGGTAGGTTTAGGGAATGCTGGATGACTAAAGAAATTGAGGGTTTAGTTAAGAAAAAGAAGGAAGCATATGAAAGGTATAGACAGGATAGATCGAGTGAATCCTTGGAAGAGTATAAAGGCAGTAGGAATATACTTAAGAGGGAAATCAGGAGGGCTAAAAGGGGACAGGAGATAGCTTTGGCAAATAGAACTAAGGAGAATCCAAAGGGGTTTTATAAATTCATTAAGGCCAAAAGGATAACTAGGGAGAGAATAGAGTCCCTCAAAAATCAGCAAGGCAGCCTTTGTGTGGAGCAGCAGAAAATGGGAGAGATACTAAACAAGTATTTTGCATAAGTATTTACTGTGGAAAAGGACATAGAAGGTATAGAATGTAGGGAAATAGATGGTGACATCTTGAAAAATGGCCATATTACAGGGGAGGAAGTGCTGGATGTTTTGAAATGTATAAAGGTGGATAAATCTCCAGGATCTGATCAGATGTACCCTAGGACTTTGTGGGAGGCTAGGGAAGTGATTGCCGGGCCTCTTACTGAAATAATTGCAACATCAATAGTCACAGGTGAGGTGCCGGAAGACTGGAGGTTGGCTAACGTGGTGCCAGTGTTTAAGAAGGGTGGTAAGGATAAGCCAGGGAACTATAGACCAGTGAGCCTGATGTCAGTCGTGAGCAAGTTATTAGAGGAAATCCTGAAGGACAGGATGTACATGTATTTGGAAAGGCAAGGACTGATTAGAGATAGTCAACATGGCTTTGTGCATGGGAAATCATGTCTCACAAACTTGATTGAGTTTTTTGAGGAAGTAACAAAGAGGATTGATGAGGGCAGAGCGGTAGATGTGATCTATATGGACTCCAGTAAGGCATTCGAAAAGGTTCCCCATGGGAGACTGATTTGCAAGGTTAGATCTCATGGAATACAGGGAGAACTTGCCATTTGGATACACAAAGGTAGAAGGAGGTGGAGGATTGTTTTTCAGACTGGAGGCCTGTGACCAGTGGAGTGCCACAAGGATCGGTGCTGGGTCCACTACTTTTCATCATTTATATAAATGATTTGGATGTGAGCATAAGAGGTACAGTTAGTAAGTTTGCAGATGACACCAAAATTGGAGGTGTAGTGGACAGCGAAGAAGGTTACCTCAGATAACAACAGGATATTGATCAGCTGGGCCAATGGGCTGAGAAGTGGCAAATGGAGTTTAATTCAGATAAATGTGAGGTGCTGCATTTTGGGAAAGCAAATCTTAGCAGGACTTGTACACTTAATGGTAAGGTTCTAGGGAGTGTTGCTGAACAAAGAGATCTCGGAGTGCAGGTTCATAGCTCCTTGAAAGTGGAGTCGCAGGTAAATAGGATAGTAAAGAAGGCATTTGGTATGCTTTCCTTTATTGATCAGAGTATTGAGTACAGGAGTCGGGAGGTCAAGTTGCGGTTGTACAGGACATTGGTTAGGCCACTGTTGGAATATTGTGTGCAATTCTGGTCTCCTTCCTATCAGAAAGATGTTGTGAAACTTGAAAGGGTTCAGAAAAGATTTACAAGGATGTTGCCAGGGTTGGAGGATTTGAGCTATAGGGAGAGGCTGAACAGCCTGGGACTGTTTTCCTTAGAGCGTCGGAGGCTGAGGGGTGACCTTTTGGGGGTTTACAAAATTATGAGGGGCTTGGATAGGATAAATAGGCAAAGTCTTTTTCCTGGGGTGGGAGAGTCCAGAACTAAAGGGCATAGGTTTAGGGTGAGAGGGGAAAGTTATAAAAGAGACCTAAGAGGCAACTTTTTCACACAGAGGGTGGCACGTATATAGAATAAGCTGCCAGACAAAGTGGTGGAAGCTAATACAACTATGTTTATTAAAAGGCATTTGGATGGGTATATGAATAGAAAGGGTTTGGAGGGATATGGGTCGCATTTTGGCAAGTGGGTCTACGTTGCGTTGGGATATCTGGTCAGCATGGATGGGTTGGACCAAAGGGTTTGTTTCCGTGCTGTATATCTCTATGACTCTATGACCTCAATGAAAGCAAGCAATGATCTGATGACTGTTCTTCTCCTTATACTCAAAGGTTGCAGTGCCAGAATGGAGGTCTAATAGCAGAGACCCAAACTTTAGACATGAGATTTGGGTTGATTTCAGAAGCGAGTGGAGCTGGATAGATGTAGACCCAATCAGGTGGGTCCAGGGCACAAAGGCATGAGGTAACTGCCGGATTGAGCAGGCCTGGATCAGTTTGGATAGATTTGGATCGCAATTGCAGTGTATTCGAAGTAACCAGGGAAGCCCAAATGGAGTGTGTGTGTCTGTGTGTGTGTGTGTGTAAGTTTAAATGAACTCCTGAGGAGGATAAGATTATATTGAAATATGATTTGTTACAAAGCAAGTGAATAAGGTGAATTCAGGAAGCAGACGCCCCTGAACAGGAGTCTTTCAGAGACCGGTTTAGGTATAAAATGGCACATAATTACATGGCAGCATTTGATAAGATGGAACTTGAGTTTCCATGGAACGGGAGGTAAACAGACAATGTCACTTTACCTCATACGTAAGAATAGGAAACTGAATCATAAAATAAAACAATATATTTGCAGTCTGGTGACCTACTAGAGCACTGCAAGGAGTGATGAGAAAGGCAAACAAGTGATAAAGCTGATAAGGCTACAGTTATTATGATGAGACAGTATCTGCCACAAATTGAAATCTGTATCAGACGCTAGAAAGGCACAATGAGAAAGTGTGCTACTTCCTAAAATAGGACAGATTTATGAACATTGAGAAGGAGTGATATGTATGTGATATACAGCAGAGAAGAGACTATGTAGATAGAGCAAGGGAAGAGCCACTGCAGAATATGGATATGATCATCCAGGTAGCTGGATCCAGGACAATGGTCAATGGCAATCTGTGAAGAGATTGGGCAATAGTAGGAGGTGGCAGAGAAATAAGAGTATATCTGGAGGTAAATCAGCACAAGTAGCAAAACCTAGGGCTCTAATCTAGCCAAAGGAAAAGGAAGGAGATCCAAATGGATAGTAGATATGTATTCGCTGTGAACCATGATAATGCTGGACCAAAGTGCAGAGGTAGGTTGGCTACATCATAGAGTCATTGAGTCATACAGCATGCAAACAGACCCTTCAGTCCAACTAATCCACGCTGATTAAGTTTCCCAAACTAAACTAGTCCCACTTGTCTGTGTTTGGCCTATATCCCTCCAAATCTTTTCTGTTCATGTATCTGTCCAAATGTCTTTTAAATGTTGTAACTACCACATTCTCTGGCAGTTCATTCGACATCTGAACTATATTCTGTGTAAAAATGTTGCCCCTCAGATCCCTTTTAAATCTTTCTCCTCGCACCTTAAAAATATGCTCCCTAGTTTTGAATTCCCCCACCGTAGGGAAAAAGCCCTTGCTATTCACCTTACTTTTGCCCCTCATGATTTTATAAATCTCCAAAAGATCACCCCTCAACCTCTTATGCTACAATGAAAGAAGTCCCAGACTCTCCTTATAGCTCAAACCCTTCAGTGCTGACAACATCCTGGTAAGTCTTCTCTGAACCCTCTCCAATTTAATAATATCCTTCATTGAGCAGGGTGACCAGAACTGTATAGTGTACTCCAAAAGTGTTCTTACCAACATCCTGTGCAACCTCAACATGACGTCTCAACTCTTATGCTCACTGGTCTGAGCAATGAAGGCAAGTGTGCTAAACGCCTTCTTAACCAAAGTTTGTGCGAAGATTTGTAGCTCGGGTGCTCGTTGTTGTGGTTCTGTTCGCTGAGCTGGGAATTTGTGTTGCAGACATTTTGTCCCCTGTCTACGTAGTATAAAAAATCCCATGCAAGGACTGCACAAAACACTACATAGGACAAACAGGAAGACAGCTAACGATCCGCATCCATGAACACCAACTAGCCACGAAACGACACGACCAGCTATTCTTAGTAGCCACACACGTAGGTGACAAGCAACATGGGTTCGATTGGGACAAGCCAAACAAAGAAGAGCCAGGGAATTCCTAGAGGCATGGCACTCATCCACTGATTCAATCAACAAGCATATCGATCTGGATCTACTATCCACTGCAATATACCGACCACTGCAGCGGACAGCTGGAACTGACAACCGGAAGCGGCAGATTCAAACCACTACAAATGCCGGAGAAAAGATCACAGAAGCACTTCACAGGAGGCTCCCAAGCACTGAGGATGTCACCTAGACAGTGGACGAAACGTCGCAACACAAATTCCCAGCTCGGTGAACAGAACCACAACAGCCTTCTTAACCACCCTGCCTGACGTGATGCAACTTTCAGAGAACTATGGACCTGAACCCGTAGGTTCCCCTTTTTAACAACACTAGCCATGGCCATACCTTTAACTGTATAAGTGCTACCCCTCTTTGCATTTCATTTATCCACCTGCTACTCCTCAGCCCGTTGACCCAATTGTTCAAGAGAACTTTGTAATCTTAGATAATCTTCTTCACTGTCCACTGAAGCAATCCAACTGAGGAGTTAGTCAGAGACCTTTAAGGTTTGATAATAAAGACCTTTCAAGAACTACCAATGGTAGCGATCATGAAAATAAAGACACATCAGAATTCTCTGGAACATTTGGGTAATAATTAACCCGGCACGGTGGCTCAGTGGTTAGCACTGCTGCCTGACAGCGCCAGGGACCCAGGTTCGATTCCAGCCTCAGGTGACTGTCTGTGTGGAGTTTGCACATTCTCCCTGTGTCTGCGTGGGTTTCCTCTGGGCACTCCGGTTTCCAAAAGATGTGGTCAGGTGAATTGGCCATGCAAAATTTGCCCATGGTGTTAGGTGTATTAGTCAACGGTAAATATAAGGTAGGGGGTTGGGTTACTATTTGGAGGTTGGTGTGGATTTTTGGGCCAAAAGGCCTGTTTCCATACTGTAGGGAATCTAATTTAATAACCTGACAAAACAACAAGGAAAATGAATGAGAATTAAAAGGAGAAGTGATAGCTGCAATGCCAAAAGCACAAGAGCGAGTCATTGAAGTAAACCGTATACCTTGCAGCTAGGGAAGAATGGAAAGAACAGGGAGTGGAGGAAGATGTAGACAGGGTGTGGAGGAAAGATGGGAATGTTATAACTCCAAAGGAAATCTGACGAATGTTACTGGAAGTATGCCATGGAAGCCAACATATGAGATGGAACAATATGTTGAACATCTTAAAAAGATGCTGGTGGTGGGATGAGATTGGAAGTAATTGCGTGCAAAGTATTACTGGCAGTATACCACTGTCACCTCCACCTTTATGTCTGAGCCAGTTGTGTTTTCATAGAGAGTAAGTTTCTGCTCTTTATTTCAACTGTCTTTGTTCAAACTCCTTTACCTGTTACTTTTCCTGAAGTTTGGTCCCTTTACTTCTAGCTCTTTCCTCTCATTCCCATTTCTCTTGCTCTCTTTCATCACCTTCCCTACCTTTCTCTTGTTTTTCTTTCCTTCTCTCTTTCTTCTGTTTGCCTCTCTTTCTTAGTTTCTGTTACTTCTTGCCTTTCCTTTTCCTTATCGTGAATTTATAATTTCCACTGCTCCAATTTTAATCTGTTTAACGTCACATGCAACAATCTTGAAAAAGCAAACAGTGTCAGGAATGCTTACAGCCAGGCGGCAAGGATTGCTGGTGGAGGACAACATTTCAAAGGCTCTCAGTGTCTGATTAAGAGGCCTGAAGTTGGGAAGTGGGAGCACAGTGACACCGACTGTCTTGCCCTTGCTGCCCACTGCCTCTGTCCACTCTGTTGTAACCCTTTACCCATGGCCTCCATCCTGTTATCACTCACTGAGCCTCTCCCTGGTGTATTGCCAACTACAGCTATCATTTGCATTGTAGCTGTTGAACAATATACACAACTACTCACATTAGGTTGTCCAACAGCTCTCTGGGAAGCAGCAATTCTGCTGTGTGTGTGTGTGTGGCCTAGACAGCTGGGGGTATGACCTCCAATGTTCAGCGAAGTGAGGAAGTGGTGCACAAATGGCTAGAGTCAAAATAATAAAAAACTCTGAGGTCAGTTGTAAACTTAAAGGATAGAGCACGGTTAAAGAGAGACACTCAGGGCCATGACAGATTTAATAACCCTTGTTATGCTGATAAGGATAAACTGGGGAGGCACTTACTTAAAAGTCATGGGAAGTAAGACAGAATTTACCTTTTGTCATCCAAACATTCTCCTAAATGTCCTAAATATTAACGTAAGGGAACCATTGACAGTATTGTTAAGAATGTGTATAATTCATAAAATTCTACTTTGAGGAAGACAAGTAATAGATTCAAAAAAACAGAAAAAAACATGAGGCTAGATCTTCTTCTGCTGATTTTATTGTACTCAGCTGGGAGCACCATTTTGGTGTAAATCAACTGTACAATGTAATTATGATGCATCAAATAGAATAATAAGCTGCCTAATTAGATTTATCTGTACTACAAATAGGCATGATCCAGTGTTACATAAAACAAATTTCAAAAAGTGATCTAAAACGTGAGTCACTGTGGTACTGGGTGAAGGGTTTAAGGCAGTTTGGTTTTGTACAGGTTTCACTCAAATGCCACATTTCATTCATCTTCTTAAGGTTCAATGTTTTTAAGGTCATACTAATAAGTGTTATGGACAGCATTTTTTTCATTTGTCAATCAAAGTAAACTGCTTTGGGGTGATGAAATTTAGCTGTTTATAAGCCAACATATATAAAGTTGAGTTCATGATACACCATTTAGTTAAACAACTGAAAAACATGTCGATCTTCTTGTCTCCTAGGGATAGCAATTAATTTGGCCTCCCTTTCAGGTCCAAACACAAAGAGACCTGATGATAGCCTAGCTCAGGGTTCCATTCTTAACTGTACAGGAGTCACATCAGCTCTCGAGCCTCCTCAAACCCTCCCTAATTGAGGGCTAGTGATAGCAAAGCCTGAGAGTGGTGACCCCATTGGATATGTGGCTTGTGGATTTGAGACCAGCATGGCAGCTTATCCATATTATTTAGATGACATCCAAGGAATCATTTCCATTGATTGTGGGGCACTTTATGTGGGCATGGTGCCTCTGCAACATTGAGCTGGAGCCTGACAACAAGCCTAAACTCATTTCTATGCCAGTTTGATATGATTCCTTCCAATAATCTTATTCTTGAAGCAAACTATATTAATTATGGATCCTTCAATCTACCAATGATATTCTTCACTTCACATGAGTGACACCCATCAGTCAGTAACATGAGTAAAATTTCTATTGTACAATCTGCTCTCCTACTATAGTCTTCACTGAAGGCTATTTAATTCAAAAACTAGCCACTGATTCCACTTTGCGTTCGCCAAGATCCCACTTATTTATTTATTTATTTATTTTGCTGTGTTCAAAGTATTGGGAAATTATTATTGAATCATAACACAGAATTATATAAAGAATTATTGGGAAACCACCTGCAGGTACAAAATCCCTCCCTGCTGCAATTTAATGTGTTGAAGTTAAAAACACAGACCACCTCACACTATCTAAAAACAGAAGTTGGAACCTATCTGTAATTAGACTAGATTGGCAGCTACTACATTTAAAGATTTGTTGGGGTATAGCAATATAAAATCTTATTCTCATTTATATCAAATGCTAGGTTATGTATTTGGATAAATGCGATAAGATAGAAACCAATCTTTTACACTGATATCAGAAAGAAACTCTTACGTACTCTGTAATTCAAACTGCTGCCTTTCAATCTTTACGTGAAAATATGATTAACATGAAAAGTTGTTTCTGTAGTGTGGCTTAGTTGGTAAGCTATCATGGGAAAGCTTGAGACAGACAGAGGATCATTCGATGTAACTTAGGCTGGAGATACTGATGCGAGGTTGCGACCTTGATTCTGTGCTCCATGCCTGCAACTCGTGAGCCTTCACATCAGCAGTACCACATCACAATTTGTGTCCTTCAATCTATTGCAAAGTCTTATGTACCATTTCAGAATTTAACCCCTGTATGTGTTCTAAAATGACCAAATCCAGAACAGCAATTGTGAGTTTAATTGGCAAGTGCAAATGAGAACAGGGTAGAATATGCTGTGATGTCCTCTATAGAGAGACAGCAGTTGATAGTTTCCAGTGTTCGTGCATGTGAATGGCAAATTTGAGCAAATACTACTCATGCCTGTGGAACTATTTCCTAGATACCATGCTAGGAAGTTGAACCCTTTTTCAGAAGAGCAGAGAAAACATAAACAGAAACAGAAGGAAGAAAGAAATTACCTTCATTTTTATAAGGAATTATCACTATCTAAGATGATTCTGAACACTTCACACACAACCATAAGACCATAAGACATAGGAGCAGAATTAGGTCATTCGGCCATTGAGTCTGCTGTGTCATTCGATCATGGCTGATATGTTTCTCAACCATATTCCCCTGCCTTCTCCCTATAACCCTTGATTCTCTTACAAATCAAGAACCTATCCATTTCTGTCTTAAAAACTCTCAATGATTTGGCCTCCACAGCCTTCTGCGGCAATAGGTTCCACAGACTCCCCACCATCTGGCTATAGAAATTACTCCGCATCTCAGTTGTAATGGGTCATTCCTTCACTCTGAGGCTGAGTGCTCAGGTCCTTGTCTCTTTTACTATGTGGAAGCATCTTCTCCATGTTCATTCTATCCATGCCTCTCAGTATTCTGTAAGTTTTATTGTGATTTCCCCTCATCTTTCTGAAGTATATCGAGTACAGACTGAGAGTCCTCAACCATTCCACATGTGACAAGTCCTTCATCCCCGGGACTATTCTTGTAAACCTCCTCTGGACCCCCTCCAACGCTAGCACATCCTTCCTTGAATACAGGGTTCAAAACTGCTCACAATCTTCCAAATGGGGTCTGACCAGAGTCTTCTACATCCTCAGTAGTACATCTCTGTTCTTATATTCTAGCCTTCTTGAAATAAATGCTAACATTACATTTGCCTTCCCAACTGCCAACTGAACCTGCATGTTAACCTTAAGAGAATCCTGAACTTGGACCCCCAAGTCCGTTTGTGCTTTAGATTTCTGAAGGTTTTTCCCATTTAGACAATAGTCAATACCTCTATTCTTCCTATCACAGCGCACAAACTCACATTTTTCCACATTGCATTCCACCTGCCTCTTCTTTGCCCATTCTCCTAACCTGTCCAAGTCCTTCTGCAGCCTCCCCACTTACGCAACACTACCTGTCCCTCCACCTATCTATGCGCCATCTGCAACAGTGCCTCAGTTCCTTTGTCCAGGTTGTTAATATAGAACATGAATCATTGTGGTCCCAACACTGGCCCCTGCAGAACTTCACTAGTCACTGGTTGCCATCCTAAAAATGCCCTTTTATCCCCACTCTCTGCTTTCTGCCAGTCAGCCAATCCTCTACCTATGTCAGAACCTTACCCCTTATTTTCTTTCGCAGCCTCCAATGCAGTACCTTGTCAAAGGTCTTCAAGAAATTCAAACAAAGGATTCTAACAGACTTGACAGGAATGACCTCCCCTTGATGAAGCCATGTTGACTCAGCTCTATTTTATATGCACTTCCAAGTACTACGCAATCTGATCCTTAATAATGGACTCTAAAATTTTACCAACAACCGAGTCAGGCTCACCAATCTATCAGTTCCTGTTTTCTACCTCCTTCCTTACTTAAACAGAGAAGTTAGATTAGTCATTTTCCAGTGTTCTGATACCCTCCCTGACTCTAAAAATGCTTGAAAGATCACCATTAATACCTTTACAATCTCTTCAGCTATGTCCTTCAGAACTCTAGGGTGTAATTCATCTGTTACAGGTGAATTATTCACCTTCAGACCTTTCAGCTCCCCCAGAACCTTCTCCTTTGTAATGGCCACTATACACACCTCTGCCCCTGACCATCTTGAAGCTCTGGTAAGTTCTTTCGTTGTGAAAATTGATGCAAAGTAACTATTCCGTTCTGCCACATTTTTTCATTCCCTGCAACTACTTGTCCAACCTCATTTTCAAATGGTCTGATGTCCACTGTTGGCTCTCTGTTTATATATCTAAAAAAAAACTCTTGCAATCTTCCTTTATATTACTAGCTGGCTTACCCTCATATTTCACCTTCTATTTCCACCACTACCACCGCCCTCCCCCATCTCCACTGCTTTTTTACTTATCCTCTACTGTTTTTGTTTAAGGCTCCCCAGTCCATTGGCTTTCCACTGATCTTCACACGTTGTCTGCTTTTCTTTTGCTTTTATGCTGTCCCTAACTTCCTTTATCAGCCATAGTTACCTCGTCTCCCCATTGCTATGTTTCTTCTTCCTTGGAAGGAATTTCTGCTGTGCCTCCCAAATTATCCCCAGAACCTCCTGCCATTACTGTTTCACCATCTTTCCTGCTAGGGTTCCTCTTCAATCAATTCTGGCCAACTCCTCCCTCATATCTTTGTAGTTACCTTTACTCAACTATAATACCATTACAACTGATTCCAGCTTCTCCGTCTCAAAGAATAGGGTGAATTCTATCATATTATGATCACCCTTGGGGTTCCTACACCTTAAGTTCCCTAATCAAGTCTGCCTCAGTACACATCAGCAAATCCAGAATTGTCTGTTCCCTATTGAGCTCTCCACAAGCCATTCCAATAAACCATCTTGTAGACATTCTACAAATTCTTTTTCTTGAGATCCACTGTCAACCTGATTTTCCCAGTCCACCTGCATATTGAAGCCCCCATGATTATTGTAAAAGTGCCTTTCTTAAATTCCTTTTCTAACTACTGATTTAATTTCTTCCCCACATCCTGACTACCACTGGGAGGCCTGTACATAAATCCCATCAGGGTCTTTTCTCCCCTTATGCCTTCTGACTCTATATCAATTCTTGTTATCATTTTAATTTCATTTCTTATTAATAAGGCAAGCCTGTTCCCTCTGCCCACCTGCCTGTCCTTTTGATAGAACATGTATCTTTAGATATTTAGTTCCCAGCCCTTGTAGTCATGACTCTGTGATACCCACAACATCATACCTGCCAATTTAAATCTGAGCCAAAAGCTCATTTACTTTGCTTTGTATAGTGCATGAATGTTAGTACAACAAAGTGCCATACTGACAGCCCCACTTCTCATAGTTATCCCTTTATCTGCTGAGACTGATGTTTGATTCCCGAGTCTTTCCATACTCTCTGTCCTATTACTTGCTCTGGAAACTTTAAGTAACAGTTGCTGCGGCAGATCGTGGAATATAAGGTCACCTCAACAAGGAGGCTCCTCCACTGGTCTGATGGGAGGGGAACCCAGCCACTTAACATTTCCCTTCAATGACTGTGTTCCCTCCATTAATTGCAGGACCCACTTTGTGATATGAAGGCCCCAGCACCAGGATGCTGGGCCTGCTGCAGGGAGACCTCCTCCTTTGAACTGTCAGTCTCTGTTGTGGCAGAGGGAGCCACTCCACCACCAGCAAAATGGCTGACAGGCTACAGTCCTTCCTAATTGGGGCAGGCAGCCAATCCACTTCCCAGCCAGCCCCTGGAAATGCTCCCTGGAAGTGGAAACGCATCCATTTGTGGCTACATCCTGATGTCTCCCTACCATTTTCCCAGCCTCTAATCCTACCCAACAGGATTGGGAAATTTCAGCCACTGTTTTCAGTGATGCTACTTGGGTGAAGATCTTGCAGTTGTTCTTCGTCATGTAAGTGTTAAGGGTACTTTATATCCACCTGAATAAGCATTTCAGGAATGGCAGGTTTGACAATATATTGCTCTTTCATCTTGTACAAATAAATACAAAAGATAAGAAATACTTAGAATTTAATCTTTTTTAAAAATTATAGTGGTGGAACAGTGAAGGTTTTAGTTTCTTCCAACTAAAAGGCTTTGAGGGTGTTGCTGACTGATTATGAATGCCAAAAAGCGATCAGTGGTGTGAATTGTCATACAATGACAGTAACATGTGTACGTACTGGAATCGAAAAATAATGAATTAATGTTTTGTATAATGTTACAGCTCATTAAGAATGTGTTATTGCCGCAGGGTTCCTCAGTGTCATTATAAACAAGAACAATCACTGAATGATTGGTTGGCTGTCCCTTTTTTTTGCAGTCACAAGCATTGGCAAGAGAAAAACTAACAAGGCCCTTGTCTTATTCCCATCACAGTCACTGAAATGTCTGTCTGGTTTCTTTTTGGCTGCTGCACAGGTTTGGAAGCAAACAAAGGCCAATTCAGTCTCTGATTGACTAACCACCTGCTGTAATCTGACAAAGATGATCATCACAATACACAAGAGCTATTAGGCCAATGCATACACATTGAAATTTATGTGCTAGCATCACTTGGGTTACTTGCTGCAGAAAGAAAATACTTAATCTGCTCAGTTCCTTTTCCGATAATTCAAAAATACGGCTTTCATACTCACTGCTCCATGAAGATTACGCCTTTGAGACTGTACAAAAGAAAATGATGTAAATTGGAATCAAATCAGCATTTCACCTTCAACAATTGCAAGTATGACATTCTTAGCAACAAAGAATCTTTCAAAGCATGCAACCAGAACTTTTCACAGCTGAAATGATTATGAATGGATAATATAGGATAGCTTGCCTTTTTGAGAAGAATTTGATCATAACCTGCTTAAACTAGCAATAAAGTTCCTATTTTTGTGTAAATCCAATGTAGCAACACATATATTTTATTTAAATGAATGTTTGACTAGCAGATTTGTACACAGTGGACAGAATCTAATTCCCTCCTCTTTAATGACGCTTGGTGGCAGGAGGGCATTTAGTCAAATAGGAGGTTGCCAAATGAGGACTTCTTTACTTACTGCATTCTATTGTACATAAAGCACCTTGAGGCTTCACCAAAATCTCTAAAAATGAAGGATAGTGGGATTATAGTTCATGTCATCTTGTTCCAAATACTGTGCATATATACATATACCACTAGAATCATGCTTGATGCATGAACACACACATAAACATTTCCTAGTTTATGTTATTGCTGAAGATGTTATGAAACTAAGATATTATATGACATATAATGGTCAGATCCACAACTGCAAATGCACCTTATGTGGTCAATATGTATTAACAGATGTAAAAAGTTTAAGACCTGTAGAGTGTCTAATACAGGCCTACACATGACAATAAATGTTAGGCACAATAAGACCCTAAATGCACTTGAAGACATTAAAGAGCATTGTCACTGAACACCATAAATAGACACAAGGTAGTAGCATGATCTGCGAAAAACCATCTTTCTTTAAGATTTATTTTACTTGGCTGTAGTTGCAGCAAGTTACAAAAGAGTATTCCAGACATATGTATCACAGTCGCTGCTTTTCTTTCATTAGTTTTATCAAACACAACTTTAAACTGCACCCTATTTTTGCTTCTGAGGAAAGAAAAGGCTCAGGTGTAACAATTTGCAAACCTTTAGCAGTAACTATAGGAATGCTATTGAGCAGAAGTTCACTTCTACATGGTATAACTCTTGCTCTTCCAAATACTTAAACTTTTTTGTTCCTATTATTTGAGCTCCTTAGTGAACAGTTTATCTGCAACATGTTCATCAATGCTTGTGAAGCAATGGGATTATTCTTTCTGCTGAGCCAGAATACGTAGCTTCGAATCCCACCCCAGGACTTCATGGCCACAGGGGTTACGTCCTAATGTGGCCGAATAGATTATCAACCTATCAAATGATTATCAATCTACAAAACTCTTACCAGGCAGTGCAAATGGGAGAGTTCCCAGATTTGCTAGAACCAGTGCAACAGCTCCCTCGTCTTTAAAGACTCCATGCATAGGTTCTCATTATGAGCAAGTGCGATCCATATTCCAAGGGTCTACTACACACTTAGTTAATGAATGCAAAGATTGTAATTTACCTGGATGGGCGTGATTATAACATTCATCCACTGATGGCCACAACTGAAACTAACATGCAATTTTCTTCAGGGCAAGGCTTGTACCTCATTGATGCATAACTACTGTCACAATCAGGCAGAGCAGCATATTCTGTATTACTCTTGAAGATGGTAGATTTTGCTCTTTTGCAATGACTGAATATGTCACGTGATGAGAAAATTGGGTGGAAGACTATTTACTGCAACTTTGCTTAATCACCCATTTAAGACACACAAAGAGAATATTTACAGGAGAAACACAATCATAACACACAGGATATTTGGGTCTCAATAGATCAGACCCAGAAGATGACAAACAAAGCACTGACTGATTGGCGTGTTTCACAGTACAAACCCAGCAAAGTATCCAAGATTACCTTCGCTCCAGGTGTTTCATGCAACTTTATCCTGGAAATGTGCTTTATCACGAAACAAGAGAGCAAACCTAAACCAATGACAGATACGACCCACAACCTTGAGCCAGAACAGTCAACAACAATCTCAGAGCATTGTTTGACAGCATTTTTTAGCTGAAATATCTGAATCATGCAATGTAAAACAGACAATAAGGATATGGACTAGCAAAACTGTAACCTTGCTATTGCCTGGAATATTACCTAAAAATCATTGGATGCAAATGCATTTCTCCCGGTTATCTCAACATCCATTATCTTAAGTAGACTCTCACCAGAGTACCAGAAAACAACATATTTCACTATTGGTCAGAGTATAGGGCAAATTGGCAGAACTTATTGGAATAAAGCTTCCTGTTTTTAACCATCACCTTGCAGTTGATCAAACCAGTTTTTCAAGATTACAAAGATGGAGTAGTTCCTGACAAACTGTTAGGTAAAGAAGTCAAATACTGGAGAACAAATTAAAAATTGGAAAGCAGCAAGATGAAGTCTGTCGTATAAACTATCACAGGAATTAATTTGCACAGTAGGTTATCATTGATGGCTAATCAGGAAATAATTAGTGTATTTTTGTAAAGAGAAGGGATTGAGCAATTTATGAAAACAGATGCTGTGATCTGGGAAAAAGCAATGAACATGTTGGACCATTTCCTGTTTATAAAGTTGTTGTTCTTCTGTTCTTAAATACTAGAAGCAAGCCGTAACTATATTCAGGTATTAATTCTCATAATATTTGTCAATTAATGTAAGACAATTGATTGGACCTTCTACAGACATAAAAGGAAACATATTTATTTAGTGTTTCATTGTTTCTGATTATTTTATGTTCACCAACATGAAATATGGAAACTCCTATAAAGGTAAAGGCTGCAGATGGTTTTCATGCCAAAACGTTTTGCAGAAAGCAATCTGAGGAATAGGAAGTTATTCTATTTTTTGTTAATGTTGCTTGAAGAAGAAATGTTGACCTGAGCATCAAGGGGTGGGAGCTTTCTATGTGTGTTATAGCATCTGATGTGTGTTTTGCCTCCAGCAGGGCATCGTTACTTGTTGTGGCAATGTTTATGTTATCCCTTGTATCATAAGAAACTAGGATAGGGGTAACATGGTATTGAAACATCCAACAGACAGTTATTATTGCTCACGAATACATACAAATATTACACTCACAGGCACAGGTCTGGGTAACGTTAAGATATTGAATTATAAAGAGCAACATGCTTCTAGTCCCAATTTAAGGTGAAGTCTGAGACCTTTATACCCTCAGGTCACAAACTATTACACAGTGATGATATCAACAGCATCTCTCTATCTGTGAGACACAATACAACAGCAACTTTAATAACAACATCAAGAAAGAAATTGGAGACTCACTTCAATGTATGACCCAGAGGGTGGCACCTCTGATGGTGCAGCATGGGCGGCACCATGGCTCAGTGGTTAGCACTGCTGCCTCACAGTGCCACAGACCTAGGTTCGATTCCAGTCTCGGGCAACTGTCTGTGTGGAGTTTGCACATTCTCCCCGTGTCTGCGTGGGTTTCCTCCAGGTGCTCCGGTTACCTCCCACAATCCAAAGATGTGCAGTTCAGGTGAATTGGCCATGCTAAATTGCCCTATAGTGTTAGGTTCATTAGTCAGAGGGAAATGGGTCTGGGTGGGTTACTCTTCGGAGGGTCGGTGTGGACTGGTTGAGACGAAGGGCCTGTTTCTACACTGTAGGGTATCTAATCTATCTAAAAAAAAAAAATCCCTGAGCATTTCAGCACAGTGTCAACTTTAACTATTATCTGGAGTTACTTTCTACTCCACTGTCAATAAGCTGTTTAATGTATTAAACCATGCTTTTACTAAGCTACTGCTAGCTGAATACCAGGAGCCTTGAGAAATATTCTATTGCATATCTTTTATGACAAGGCTCTTTGTGGCAGATATCAGGGTTCTAGCTTCTTCAACAATCTGACAACTGCATTACCATAGCTCAGAATTTATCTTGCTTTGTCTTAAATAAAAATGTGTTAACACTGTAACATTCAACAGTTGTTGAACCTTTCTAAAGGTACCAGTGCAAAATGCAATTAAACTAGCCAATGGGATAGGTAGCTATGTGAGATGCTCGCTAGTATCTGCTAATATTGCTATGTGACTGGCCATTTGCCAAATTATAAAAAGTCTGAGTTGATTCAATCTTTTAGCCTCCCACTAGGGGCCTTTCTTATTTCTACTTGTGCAATGTCCTTCTGGCATTACTCACTGCCATGTCCTCTCCCATGGCAATGAAGCAGAGTAATATCTAATGCACTAAGTCAAACCATTATGGAGATCGTAAAAGTTTTGCAGAAGTTAACCTCAGAAATATGTGGCTGACTCTTGCTAACTGCTCTTAGGTTCAGGATCTATGGGTGGATTTTTCTGATCCTTTCAATCATGGGCGAGAAAGTTGGGAAAATACGATGAAGTTGAAAAAAGGCAGATTCCCAAATTGGAGAAAAAGTTCTGATTTTCCTGTTAAGGCTTAAACTGTGAGTTTTGAATCTGGCTAATTAAAGGTGACTACCTTCACATCCATGCATTTGCATCTAATTATAAGCTATCTCTTCATTGCTATGCAGCTCTGAATTCTCCGCTCCTTCCTGGAGAAAGTAGACAGCATCAATTCTTGACGTGAAAGTCAAAGTGGTTCACCTGGCTGTAGGAGATTGTCTTTTTTTTTGTCCAGGCCATCGGACGACTGTTTTCACCACAACATTCCTGCATACTCCATAGACTCAGTCTATGTCAGCATCCCCAAAACATCAGTCTCACCACATTAATAAGGCTGCTTTCAGACTAACTCAGAAATCACTTTAGCCTTTCAGGCCTTCACTGTGGAACTCAGGTATATTCTCCCACCAGGTCACTTTCCCCTCAGGTATATGTTTGTCATGCCATACATCTGCATGGATGGATCTTACTAGTTCTTAACTTACTTTATTAATGCTCACTTACTTTATGCTTACTTCAAGGCTACCAGTCTATGTGACTTGCATTGTTTCTCAGGGAACAGGCTCTTCAATGTTAACATACAGGACTGTCAGTCTCTGTGTCTTGTATTAGTTTTCAGCACAAAGGGAGAGAGAGAGAGACATATCAAAGCACTGAACAGTCAAGGGAATGGACATGTCACTGTGTGGCACCATGCTGCGTTAATGTCACTGCTGCAGTACATGCCAGCAAAGTGCACAGCAAACATACAGCATGTGCTTCAGCCAATGGCTACATCTGAAAGTCAAAGGGAAAAAGCCCTTAGTGGGGTCAGGAGGGCTATAATCAGTTAGGGAGTGCCACCACAGACTGGCCAGGGTCTTGTCTGATTACAGTTTATGGATTAGGCCACAATCAATCAGCTACTTGGTCTTACCAAATCTGGGAATCCATCAACATGCAGTCTGTCAGTTGAACCATGGACAGTCCTGCACAGTCTAGAGATTATGAGTTGATCATTTGGGTTCTGTAGACATAACAGCCCAAGGAGCAGACCAGTAGACATGTCTTCCAAACAGTCCAAGAGGTGAATTGCACTCAGTCCTGTGGAATCAGTCATTGATGCTCAGGAGGCTAATTGGTGGCAGTTCACAGAGCCCTGAGGTAAATAGGAAACTCAGGTCTGAGATTGGATTTTATTGCACTGGGTAATTGAGGAAATGATTACAGTGAAAGTGGGCAATTAAGGATAGAACGGCAGGACTCATAGAATCTCTAGTGTCCTTTGGCCCATTGAGTCTACACTAACCCTCCAAAGGTCATCCCAAGCCAGACTCACCCTATCCCTGTGGCCCTACATTTCGTGTTGCCAATCCACCTAACCTGCACATCTTCGGACTGTGGAAAGAAAACGGAACACCCGGAGGAAACACACGAGGAGAATGTGCAAACTTCACACAGACAGTCACCCAAGGTGGAATTGAACCCATGTACCCAGTGCTGTGAGGCTGCAGTGCTAATGACCAAGCCACTGTGCCACACTAGTTGAGCACAGGAAGGAAGGGGAGCATGGGAGGAGGTGTTTGCACTGGTCACTATCATTCTGGCCTCAACATGGGAACATTATAAAGTCAACAAAGGCACAGTGATTCACAAAGCCATGGACCGGGATAAATCAGGGATATTAACGATTATAAAGGAAATGGAAGGAAGCTAAAGTTCACTGGGGACACAGGAACAGGAACATAAAACAGAATATAAAATATGGGGGAGATCATCCTGCATCTCATTTTAGAGTCTGCAAGTCAGAGGAGTGGACACAAAGTTGAGAACTTACCATCTTTGATTCAAAGTTAACTGCGCAATGAGACAAAGTGGCTGCCACCACATGGAGAGAGGTCAAAAGAGGTCACTGTTTTGTACAGATGCCACACAGTTGCTTCTTGAAATGTGCTGGGTCATAAATTTTCACTGGAGCAGTAATGATGACAGCTACCCATTCATTCTGATGTTGCTCCAGCAGATGATGCAGTTCAGTGGTGATGGCTGGGGACATTGTCAGTTTGTGCCTGCATTGTGTTTCCAGGAGCTGTAGAAAATGACAGTGAAATCGGTATCTGCGAGGTCTGGTTGTTTGTCTGCACTTCCTTGGTGGATCTTGACCTTCTGCTTGTCCCTCTGGAGTCTGTGCAGCAGCTGTTGAAGATTCCTCTTCTTGTGGGCCTTGCTGACAACTTTGTAAATGTTGTCTCCTTCAGTGCTATCTCCACTTGTACAGTAGAGCTATAAGGAAACTATCACTGCCATGTCCGTATCAAACGGGTGAGATGATAATCAGTGGGGAATATCAGAAATGGAACAGAATTTCAATTATGTTGCAAGAGCAAATTATTGCAGATGCTGAAAACAAAAAATGCTGGAGATCACAGCAAGCCAGGCAGCATCTGTGGAGAGAAAGCAAGCTGACAAGTCAAATCTAGATGACTGTTCATCAGAGCTGATATGAATTAGCCATACCTTTTGTGCCACTTTCTTCCTTTGTTTTCACGAAGTACTGGCTTGGATGGAATAGAATTGTCTTCATGGCAACCAAGGGTCTTCACAGGTTTAAGCTATTATTGGTTTATAATCTTTAAGTTTGTTTTACTTTGTGTGTTTTTGATATAAAAATAAAAAAAACTAGATCACTCCTGTTATCTAATCACAACAGAGAAGCCCAACAGAGAAAGTAGGTCAGTTTGTGAATCAAATATTTGATGTATAATTAACAAAAACAAGCTTTGTGGAAGGAGTACAAAGAAAAATATCAGAAGGTATTTTATCAAAGCGCTTCTGTTTTGAAAGAAAGGTAGTTATTTTTCTTTTTCACTGCCTATCAGCTTTAGTTCTTATCTATTATTATTCTGGCTTTTGCTTCCACATTCTTAAATGCTTAAAGACCGAGGGCCAGATGTTTGCAGAACCAGCACAAAAAGGCCTTTAAAAATTGCCAGAAAGACCCAATTCCAATATTCCCCCTCCATTCCCAACTCTTGCATTTTCCTCTGGTGCAGCATAAGGGTGCAGGTAGTGAGCCTGGTAGATTCCATTGCACAGATGGGGAACACATACTCCCCTGAAATTTTTATGAGAAGCGACCAGCTTCTCAAGGGCTCATGTTTCCTCGGCCCCTCAGAGAAGGTTAGATTATTTACATAGATTAGATTAGATTACTTACAGTGTGGAAACAGGCCCTTCGGCCCAACAAGTCCACACCAACCCTCCAAAGAGCAACCCACCCAGACCCATTCCCCTACATTTAACCCTTCACCTAACAGTACGGGCAATTTAGCATGGCCAATTCACCTAACCTGCACATTTTTGGACTGTGGGCAGAAACGGGAGCACCTGGAGGAAACCCACGCAGACACGGGGAGAATGTGCAAACTCCACACAGACAGTTGCCTGAGGCGGGAATTGAACTCAGGTCTCTGGCACTGTGAGACAGCTGTGCCACCGTACCACCACTTTTTTTTTCTTTCCCCGCATGGGTTAGCGCTCGTTTGCATGTATTAGCTCTAGAATTACCACAGTTATCCAAGTAGCATTTGGAGCGATCAAAGGAACCATAACTGATTTAATGAGCCATTCGCAGTTTCACTGTACTGTCCGTGAGTACTTAGACATTCATGGCTTAATCTTTGAGACAAGCATATGCTACTGGCAGGATCAACCAGGTAGGCGTGAATGATAGACTAGATTTGGGAACCTTTCAAAAATTATGTTCAATAGATCTTATCCATGACCCTTCCATGCCCTCAAGCGTCCCCATTCTCCCCATGGGCTCTACATAGCCCCCTACATCTTCCTGCCCCTTCATGACACAGAATTTCCCCATTTCCTTTCATAGTTCCCTGTATACTCCATACCTATTGTGGCCTATAGAACCAACTATTGAACCATATAATAAAATTTGCAAGTGTTGTTATGTATTTAAGGAAAAAATGTCAGAAACCTCATTTGAAAATATAACTGCTGTTCTTACTACCTTATATAAATGTCAATCTGACAGAATTTATAATGTAAATAATGGAAACATTTCCTCACGTCATAGCATCAACATATCCAAATAAAATATAGATATTGAAAGAAAAAGATCAAAGAAAAAAACTTACTACATCCCCATATAACTGTTAATCAATCAAGGTGAGCACTATACTTTCATCTGTGAAAACAGATTTCTCCTGAATCAATCCATTAGTGAGGCTTGAAGCTCAACCAATCATTCATAACTAAGCAATCTGTGAACTATAATAACAAAAGCAGATAGCCAGGTAGCTGTTTCTTCAGATGGCCTTATTCCGAATGTCTGGCTGAGCTTCAAGATTCACTGAAGGATTAGCTCAGATGTTGGTGTGTTTTTGCAGGCTAAATGCAATGACTGATATATGAATTTATAGTAAGTTACTCCTCCTTTGAATTGTTTGTTTCCATGTCTAAGTTTATTTCGCAGACTAAGACAGAAGTGAAGTAAAGCTTCTATTATTTATACTATTCTTACGGTCCTCAGGGAGACTGTTAACATTTAAAAAGATATTCAAACTTCAAATTAATAGCTAAGAGAATGTCTCATCAAAATTTCACATTTTAAGATGTTTACTGCAACAAATGACTAAAGACAACTTAACAAAACAATCTTTTCAATCAACTTAAAATTTAAACCACAGAACAGAAGGTTCCCTTTCCATTCTTAGCCCAACCAAAAATACACATTGACCAGGTTTACTTATTTACTTGATATACATTACAGTATCCTTCATATAGAAAGTCATTTTCACCCGAATTATTCTAAAGGATTCTTAACTGTCAAGGATATATTCCTGTTCTTTTTTTAAATTTTCAGATGGTAATTTTCAGTTTTAGAACTGGATCTCACAGTGGTGTTTTCTTTTGCCAGAAATGTTTCCTCTAGCCCAAGTTAGGCCAATCCCTACTAAAGTGCTCTTCTCAATCAGAACATGAACTTCCACCTGAATCCCTGTATGAAAAGGCATGCAAATTCTTTTAATGTTCCTTATTGATCCAGGCAGACTGAAAGACAAGGTCTATCAAATTCAGTGATATTCCAGGATAGCTTGAAATCTGACTGTCACAATATCTTTTTCTGCATCCTTCCCTACAGTAATGTGAATCACATGTCTACTATCTAGGTAGAAGTGCTATTTAGTGATTCTTGAGGTTCCAAATCTCTTTCATCTTGGAATTAAATGGATGGTTTTTGGAATAGTTGTTTACAATCCAACACTCTCAATGCTGTACAGGCTTTGGAATGTCATTCCTGAGGCAGATTAGAATTAGAATTAGAATTAGCCTTTATTGTCCCACATACTCCAATGGGTACAGTGAAAAGATTATATGTCGGCACTTAGAACACCTTCTCAAGTACAAAGGTAACAAGATACAGCTTCTTTGGTTACAAAATCTTAGAAAATAAAGAAATAAAATGTCCTTCATTGCAGAAATAAAAGTTCATGGTCTTCCAACCCAAACCACATTGGCAGCTAAACTCCAGTCCGCAGCAAGCCCTACCTCCAGACCACGCGGGGCTTCACCTTGAGATTCATCAGGCTGGGAGATCACTTCACACTGCCATGCCAGGCCAAGGAGATTACAATAGTCAGGGAGGCCACTATGCCAGACCAGGAGGCCACCACACCACACCGGGATGCCACTTCAGGAAGTCGTGTGCCAGACCAGGAAGTCACCACACCACACCGGAATATTACTATGGGAGGTCGCAGTGCCATGCCAGGAGGCCACTGCAGGAGGTCACCACATCACAGCAGGAGGCCACTATGGGAGGCTGCTGTGCTACGCCAGCAGGGCACTATGGGAGGTCACCATGCCACACCAGGATACCACTACGGAAGGTTGCTGTGCCAGGCCAGTTGGCCCCTCTAGGAGATCACCATGTCACCCGAGGAAACCTTAGTGCTAGGCCAGGAGGTCACCACGCCACGCCGGGAAGCCACTATGGAAATTTTCCATTTGCTGCATACGTTTTGGGAAAAGGTGCACCAAATGGCAAGATGGTTGTTTTGGGTGAGTGGGTGTATGCCGAAATTAGATCCTCAGATGTGGACCCAAGAGGTTGCCAAGTGTCATTTTGGATAAGCCAAAAAGTCCCCATGACTCCGGGAACATCTAAGATGCTGTTAGCATACAGTGAGTTGAGCTCTGAGGAAGTGTCACTGGACCTGAAACGTTGACTCTGATTGCTCTCAAAAGATGCTGCCAGACCTGCCGAGCTTTTCTGGCAATTTCTATTTATGCTTCTGCTACCATTTTGGTTGCTGCCATTGATTCCATGTCTAAATACGTTGAATCTTCTTCCCAGTAAAACAATGTCAGGTTTCTAATTATAGTTAGACAACAGAGCAGGTCACCTGACATCAGCTTTCATTTAACCTAAGTTTAAAGACACAGTACCAAAGTATAGCAAATGTTCATTATAATGCTATAATGGTTGTTTGATTGACACATTTTAGAATCTGAAAGCAACAGTTTTCTCAATGCAGATTTTTGAATGAGTGTCACTTTTAATTGTTATTATATGGCTTATTGCACAGAGGAAGTAGCAAGGCAGGTGGTATGGAAGTGACTTGGAGAATGGATGGCATGTGATGGGTTTTGATGGGTAAAGACTAGAGGTATTAAACAGTTTTGAATATAACTGGGATGAAATCCATAGAATTGAAGGAAACCTGTGAACCAGCCTGCCTCAGGAACCACTTCCACACACTGTTTCCAGAGTAAAAAGGCATGATTCAGTGGTGGCCTTGGAGTGTCAGTGGAAGGAAACTGGTTGGGTTGGCAGGAGAGGAAGAAAGGCAGGGCTTGGAAGTCTTTGTCATGGCAGATAGATGTGTCCATGGTGAAGATGAGGCACTGGGGACTAGGAAACCAAAAGTTATGGAGGAGGTGGAAGGCATGGGTGGTGTCCCAAATATATATAGGGAGATCCTGGACCAAAGGGGATAGGACCGTGTCAAGGTGTGAGGAGATAAGTCCGGTGGGGTAGGTGCAGGCTGAGATGATGGGTCGATGGGGCAGTCAGGGGCAGTCAGGTAGAACCAGGCGATGCTGGGTTCCCAAATTATGAGGCTAGAGGCTATGGGTGGGAGATCCCCTGAGGTGATCAGTTTGTGGATGATCTAGGAGATGAAACTGTCATCTCTTAGCCCCCTTGGCAAACCCCCCTCCCACATTCCTGATGCTTATGCTCAAAACATCGACTCTCCTGCTCCTCAGGTACTTTTCCAGCACCACTCTTCCTGGAGAGGAAAAAAAAATAGCACACACAGGGCCATGGGGAAACAGGCCAGCAGAGTCAGGAAATTTCCGGACATTTCCTCCCTGCCTTAATGGCAAAAATCTTGCCCTTAGTCTCACAATAAATGCTTGCCAGCTAAAGACAATTATAGCCTTGATAAAATCCCGCCAAATGAAAATACAATTGAAAACCTTAAAGCAGCTACGTGGCAAAACATTATTGAATTCATTTATCTCCTAAAATATTTCAATTTTTCTAAATTTAATCATTTGTTATCCTGTGATAAGGCTGAGCACCAAATGAATGAAATGGAAAAGAAATCAACTAAATATCTTCCAATTAAGTGAATAACACTTGCTTTATAAAATTAAATATTATAAATGAGTACTTTGCTTATTTTGATTTTATGACTAGATGAGTAAGTTCAAATGAATTATTCTTCAGCTTAATCTAACCAGCGAACTTGACAGTCAGTACTTGGCATTCAGTCGTGGAAAGTCAAATTGCAAATGTCATATCTTATTAAAAACAGCATGCTGCAATCTGTAAATCATTGTCATGTCCTGTGAGCAGACACTTTAAAGGTTCTGAGATTATTATCATGGAAACAAAACTGCATCAACATAAATGCATGTCATTATTGCTAACAATAAATTATAAGTAAAATCTGAGCACACTGACAGCTGCATTTTGCCATTGAAAGTACAAATTATAGGAATCAGAAGAAATAAGACCTGCAATCCAGTAAAGAGCTGATCTTCCAAATAATATGAAAGGCGCAATACTTATTTTTGTCAAGAAAAGCTAAGTATTGTGTGTCAGTCAGGAGCTTTTTCACTTCCAGTTTTGATCTGTGTGCCCTCCAACACTGGATGAAGAAAATATTCAGCAGCTGTAATGGCAATACAAATGGCCAAAAATTGTGGAAGGAGCTTATAGGTATGAATGTTAAATTGCACAGGAATTTTGTCAGTCATATCATACACATTTTCAATTATGGCTTGATCATGCTTCTACTTACAAGGCAACTTACACCTTCTTAAGGAAATAAGAGGAGTGTCTAATTCATTTTGAGGTCATGACAATATTCTGTTTTTTTTCAATATGAGCATTGAACACTCACATATTTACTGCTGTAAAGGTTTAATTTAAATCCACCTGCTGAAATGTGATGCTCCAAAAACTAGTGCTTCCAAATAAACCTGTTGGACTATAACCTGGTGTAGTGTGATTTTTAATTTAAAGCTACCAGCTTTATAAATAAGTCCAGCTGCTTATTTCAAGCAGATCTGTTTTGTAAACCTTACTTGCTGTGAAGCTTTTACGTAAAAAATACTGCTATCTGACTGTGCTAATACAAGAGATGATTTTCAGAAATGATATTGACCATCTGTATGATTGCTGTGTTGTCACACCTCAAAAGGTTATCACTGCTGTCAACCAATTCAGCGAATGAACCGTGACTGGCACTTTTCACCACATGACTTCACAGTTCTTGCCCAATTGCTGTACTGGAGATAGCCAACTCCAAAGGCCATGAAATGACGATATTTGCATAGACAGTCTATGGAGGGGACATTGCAATATCACCAAGAATGTTTTGTTATACTCGGGTAAGTCATTACACCAAGCAAATGTGCAAATGACCATATGATGTTTCTAAGAAAACAAGGAGACTGACTACTAAAGAAATTAACAGGAAATTTCTCTTTATTTTTGCTCTTGGTTTGTCCTTCAGCAGATCTGTCCCATGAGATGGAATGCCTTGGAATCTGATGACTACCACAGTTTAAAACAGTAGAATTAGACTAGACATTTTCCAGTTGAAGTGGACTTCATAATGTTTGTGAGATCATATGAAAGAATTCAACTGGGGATACTGACCAAAGATTTCCTTTAAAAATCTTTCCCCTCTGTTCTTGATTTTGCCAACTTAAATTGAAGTATAGTTGGAAGTACTTTTCAGAAACAAAAACAGAAAATGCTGGAAATATTCAACAAACAGGCCTTCTCAACGTCTATAGATGAGGCACAGTGAAACAGTTTCAGGCAAAATTCCACTGCCACTTATTCAAAAGAATGAAGAATGCATCAGCTGTGAATTCTTTTTTAAACTGTGGTGAAAAATGGCACATTTTGTCAAAACTTTTTGTCATCGGGACAATTCACAAGAAATAATAATATAAAGGGAAAATGAGGCTTATACTGTATGTAAAGGCTTATATGAGGAAAATGAGGCTTATACTGTCTGGGGCGGCACAGTGGCTCAGTGGTTAGCACTGCTGCCTCACAGCACCAGGGTCCTAGGTTTGAGTCCAGCCTTGGGTGACTGCCTGTGTGGAGTTTGCACATTCTCCCAGTGTCTGCGTGGGTTTCCTCCGGGTGCTTCGGTTTCCTCCCACAGTCCAAAGATGTGCAGGTCAGGTGGATTGGCCATGCTAAGTTGCCCACAGTGTTAGGTGCATTAGTCAGAGGGAAATGGGTCTGGGTGGGTTACTCTTCGGAGGGTCGGTGTGGACTGGTCGGGCTGACGAGCCTGTTTCCACACTGTAGGGAATCTAATCTAAAGCAGGTGCTGATTTAATAGTAAGTGAACTCTGATTGTTAGAGGTGTTGCTATGGTGAATAGACTAATTAAATAGTTAAGAGCTATATTAAGAGGTGCAGTGTTCCTTCATTCTTCAAGGAACTGCAACTAGAATGTTAATACTGTAGCTTCTATTAAATAATGCTTGGCAGCTAATTGCCAGTCAACATGTAATTGGTGCATTCTCCATGGCAACACCTAGACCAACTGGCCGGTCAGTAGGCATTCATGCAGTGTAATAAGGCTGTTTGCCTTTTACATTGGCATTTCTTGTGGATTGTTCTGATGAGAGCAAGCCACAAACTTTGATAAATGAAGTTCTTGATATTGCTCCCTCTCCTTGATTTCTGTTAGGGTACACACACAAATATCTATAAAAAAAATTCTGAATTCTTTGCCTGTTTGATCACTGGATTTCTGAGT
Organism: Chiloscyllium plagiosum; assembly: GCF_037043375.1. Classification (NCBI taxonomy): domain Eukaryota; kingdom Metazoa; phylum Chordata; class Chondrichthyes; order Orectolobiformes; family Hemiscylliidae; genus Chiloscyllium; species Chiloscyllium plagiosum. The sequence goes on from NW_028270148.1 coordinate 40,545,977, forward strand.
TTAATTATTAAACTTTTTAATGGAATATTCAAAAGCAACCAAGATAAAATCAAGCATTTAGAGGTCCACAGATTGTTACATGAATTGTTAAAATACAGAAGTATATCAAAACTGTAACTCAGATTGTCTCAGCATGCTGCATTTTACTCAGAAATTAACCCTATGAATTAGGGAGTGCATCAGTTTTCCAAATATTGTATAGATTTATCCATCCTACAAGGTTGAATCATTGCGCATAATGATTAACACATTTCAATTGCTTTAGACTACTGACGATTGTGATGCTATCAATTCCTGTTCTCTGCCTTTTCTTTTCTTTTCACGAGACATAACCATCACTGGCCAGGCTGGCATTTATTATTACACAGAAGGCAGTTAAGTGGGGGTCTGGAGTCACATGTAGTCTAGTGTGTCTGAAGTCACATGTAGGCCAGACAGGTAAGGAGAGTAGTTGCCTTCCCTGAAGGACATTAGTGAATTAGATGGGTTCTTCTTAACAACTAGCAATGATTTCATGGTCACCATCGGACTACTAATTCCAGATTTTTATTAAATTTAAATTCCACTAACTGCCATGGCAAGATTCAAAGCCAGAACATTAACAGGGTTTCTAGAGACAATATCACTAGGCAGTTGCCTCCCCATTAGATAGGGTCTGCTCCAAACTGTGCTACGGGTGATGTTTGCTTCTGGGATCAATTCTGAGGCAATGATATATTTTGAACATTTCATTCAGGAGTTCATCCTTTTTCAAGGCTTGGTGGTGAACTTCAATTGACCATTGCACTGGGGAAAGCAAGGCAGCCATGCCAGCCAAGAGGAACACTTCCAAGTTTCATTGTACTTGACAAGTTCAGCTGAAAATATTTGGTGCAGTACCTTACACAGGTGAATTGCCTACTGAAATTTCCAACCCAAATGCACTAGTGAGGACAATTGGGATCATTCAGTATCTCAGCAAATGCTCTTAGAACATAGAACATAGAAAAATACAGCGCAGTACAGGCCCCTCGGCCCTCGATGTTGCGCCGATCCAAGCCCATCTAACCTACACTAGCCCACTATCCTCCATATGCCTATCTAATGCCCATTTAAATGCCCATAAAGAGGGAGAGTCTACCTCTGCTACTGGCAGGGCATTCCATGAACTCACGACTCGCTGAGTAAAGAATCTACCCCCAACATCTGTCCTATACCTACCACCCCTTAATTTAAAGCTATGCCCCTCGTAATAGCTGGCTCCATACGTGGAAAAAGGTTCTCATGGTCAACCCTATCTAAACCCCTAATCATCTTGTACATCTCTATCAGGTCACCCCTAAACCTTCTTTTCTCTAATGAAAACAGCCCCAAGTGCCTCAGCCTTTCCTCATACGATCTTCCTACCATACCAGGCAACATCCTGGTAAACCTCCTCTGCACCCATTCCAGTGCCTCCACATCCTTCCTATAGTATGGTGACCAAAACTTCACCCCAGTTCACCCCACATTGGGTTGTATTTGATTCCAGATCAGTAGCAATATGGTTGACTCTTATCTGTCCTCTGCCATGACTTAACGAGCCACTGTCATAGAAAGAGTAACAAACATTGGCCTTGCCAATGAACTAAATGACAGAGTGATTAGAATCGGGAATGTGGTGTTAGCTGGAATTGGAATCATAGAATCTTTTCAAGACAGTAGACTGGAGATTTCTATCCTATCAGTCTCCACCATAACCTATCTGTAATTTCTAGTCTGATATAACAGAAATAGATTAACATAATGGCAGCATTTACTGTTCACATGCTCCTAACAAGATTCACATCACCATGCTTATTTATTCACAGTAAAAAGGAAATCAAACATGCCAGGGATTCGTAAACATCTTCCCTTTGGAGACAATCTGTGGAAACACATTAAGGTTTCTGTAGATAAGGACATCATTTCCTGGATTGATCAATTTGATACAGCAAGTAGATGTTTTGATTCATGGATTCATCAGTTAGCAGTTTGGAATTCAAAAGGAGTATGTTTAAATTAATGCACTCTGGCAAGAGATATATCACTGCTAAATTAGAAACCATGTGATTATTTATCTTCAAGTGGCTTTAAACTGATAGGACACGATTCCTCCCTCCCTCACTGTGTTGAGGAAGGAGGCAGGAACGGCAAATAATTGGGCTGGTTAGGTTGTAAGAAATCCTCTCTCCTTGTCCCAACACTTCAACAATTCAGTTCAGTAGGAAGGTCCCTGGGTGATCCTCTCAACCGACCGACACTTATAACCCTTCAGTGATCAATTGATGATTCGTTAACTAGTCACTTGTCTTTCTACAGAAACACGGAAGTTATAATGGAGAATGAAAGATGGCTGACCAATTAAATATATAGTTTGGTTCTTACTTCACAAAGGAGGACACAAATAAGGCCACCAAAATGTTAGGGAATACAGGGTCTAGTGAGAGGGAGGAACTAAAGGAAATCATTATTACCAGGGAAATGGTGTCGGAGCAATTGATAGGATTAAAGGCTGATAAATCCTCAAGGCCCAATAATCTACATCTCAGTGTAATTAAGGAAGTGGCCTGAGAAATACTGGATGTATTGGTAGTCATCTTCCAAGATTCTATAGATGCAGGAACAATTCCTATTGATTGCAGGGTAGCTAATATAATCACACTATTTAAAGAAGGAGATAGAGAGAAAACAGATAATGATAGATCAGTTAACTCGACATCGGTAGTACTGAAAATGGGACAATCCATTATGAAAAATTTAATAGCACTTGGAAAACAGTGACAGGATCAGACAGAATCGGCATGGATCGATGCTTATCAAATCAATTTAAGGTTTTTTAAGGATGTAACTAGTAGAGTTGATAAGGAGGAGCCAGTGAATATGATTTATTTGAATTTTCACTAAGGTCCCATGAGACAATAACGTATAAAACTACCTGCATGGGTTTCGGGGTAGTGTACTGACATGGATATAGAACTAGTTGGCAGACAGGAAACAAAGACTAAGAATAAATGACGTAATTTTCCAAGTAGCAGCCAGTGACGAGTAGTTAACACAGGGATCTGTGTTTGGGCCCCACCTATTCACAACACATTAAAGACTTAGGTGAGAGAAGTACATGTAGTAGCGTCAAGTTTGCAAATGACACAAAGCTGGGTGGACTGGGTGAGCTGTGAGGAGGATGCAGACATGATTCAGTGTGATTTGGACAAATTGAAGGACTGGGCAAATGCAGGCCAGTGAGGTACAATATGATTAAATATGAGGTCATCCACCTTGAGAAGCAAAAACAGGGAGGCAGATTATTATCTGAATGGCACTAGATTGGCAAGGGGAAGGGAAACTGTATGACAGGTGTTGAAAGAAAGCGTGTAGGTTCAGCAGGCAATGAAGAAGGCAAATGGTGTGTTGGCTTTCAGGGCAAGTGGGATGTCTTGCAGCAATTGTACAGGGCTTTAATGAGAACACATCTGCAGTATTGTTTGTGGTTTGAGTCTCCTTATCTGAGGAAGGATGTTCTGGTTACAGATGGAGTGCAACAAAGGTTTGCCAGACTGATTCCTGGGATGACAGTATTGACATACGGAGAGAGACTGGATTGGTTAGAACTATACTCACTGGAGGTTAGAAGAATGAAGTGGGCTGTCATAGAAACCTATCAAATTCCAACAGTATTAGACAGGGTAAACACAGCAAGGCCTTTCCCAATGCCCCGCAAGTTCAGACCAGGGGTCACAATCTAAGGATATGAATAGAACTGAGATGAGGAGAAATAGTGGTAAGCCTGTGGAATTCTCTGCCACAGACAGCATTCGAAGCCAGAATACTGCATGGTTTTAGAAGAAGTTAAATACACTTCTTAAGGCTAAAAGGATCAAAGGATATAGGGAGAAAGCCAGAACAGGTACTGAGTTGAATGATCAGCCATGATCATAAAGAACAGTGGAGCAGGCTCAAAGGGCTGAATGGCCTATTCCTGCTCCTATTAGCTATATTTCCACTTTTCAGAAATAACCTGTTAAAACTCCAAACTATCAGCCCAAAATTAGATGTGGTACAATATTTCCCTTCAGCTAAACGGTACATTTATTAACTCCAGCTTTGAGTTGGTCCCACTGAAACTCTGCAACTGACTAAAATGTGGAAGCAGAAAATGGATAAGGGTTTTGTTTTCAGACTCTTGAAACTTTGCATTTTGCACTTCTTGCCAAGAGCAATAGGAGCAACACCTCTTGAATTGCTGCCAAGCGTTTGATTCCACCCAATGAGCTCTCCTTTATGAATTGCATGTTCATACTACTGCCATACTCTGCTTGTCCATACAAGATCTCTAAGCAGTGTTCCCAGCTCTGTGGAAGTTATATCTCACATTCCTGAACAAGGCTACATGTGCTACAGGCTGGAGCACAATGTACCTACAATCATCCCTTGGAGGCCTGTTATTCTCCAGTCCTTCAGAAAGCTTTGCTCTGACTTCACTCGGGAGGTAGGGATACTTCCTGTCTTTGACATCACAGTTTGGAAACTCAGCTCAATGACTTAATTTCCATGAATATAGTCAGCATCTTCCCAAAAACTGCAAGGAAGTTCTGCTGAGTTTATTTAATTAAATAAAGTCAGAGAGTAGCACAGGAAATATTGCCTTATGATCTTCCTCCATAACTTGGCCCCAAGGAAAGCATCAACTCAAAGATGTATAATTCAAAACATAAATAGGGCAAGAGTCTTTTAAAAAATGCCAAGATAAGTGGAGACACTGAGTGAATGAGGATGGAAGAACGTGCATCTCCTGCGATTTTAATGTGACATAATTGGAGTAAAACTCACTGCTCCACAGGAAAAGAATCTTATAGGGGATCTGAGTGATATGGGCTGTGGTGATATTTGAGGCAGAATCAGGTGATAATCCCAGCGAGGCCTATTTTGACATCAAGAGCAAATTGCACCATTTTCTAGACTTTTCACAACTGAACTTAGAAATTCTTGTCAGGTAGCTAGAAGATGCTAATTGGCAGCCATTATTGCTTGTTAAATATCACATTAATGGACCAACTTATTAAGATTTGATTCTCCCATCTTATCAACCTCGCCATGAAGCTTGATGTTGGTAAAATCCGAGAAGGAAACCAGAGCAGGTACCTGACGAATTTAGTGCACCTCTTGCTCCGACCAATCTCTATGTTGGACCCTGGGTAGCAACATCTCGGGGCACGATGCATGGGCACCAGCTGTGCATGCCCTTCATCCACAGGGTATTGGTGTCCAGCATCTGCCAACACACTACAGCCATCGTGGCACCTCTCTGAATACATCTACAGGACGGTCAGGAAGCACTACAGGGCACATCAACAACTCACAATGGAAAGCAGCCGCAGGGATACTGTCTCGAACGACAGGTCCCCAGCTCAGGAATTACACTAGGCTGCATCTCAGGGCTTGCTATCTTCATGCTTGTACAGTTCGTGTCTAGTCACAGCATCCACTCCTCCCATTGCCTTGCCTTACTTGTTAGCACACAGGTGATTAAGCCAGAGCCAAAGGCATTCACTGTTGCTGTTTTAAGGTGCTCTTTAGCACGAACGCATAGGCAGGTTGCATGTTCTGCTTGTCGGTGGGGATCTGTCTGGTGGGAGGGAGTGGGCAATGCACATCCTGGTGAATGGCACACTGAGATGTCAATCTGACACCTAAAGCATGGGCCAGTTGCCTGCACTGAAAACACACTGCACATTCATTCAAAGTAATGGCCACTTCAGAAGCTGTGGGGGCGATTCCTCAGTTCAGTCAAGGCGAGTGTCGATATGGGTCAGGGTGTCACAAGACCATTGGTCATGGGCACAATCTGCATACAGACCAGGGAAGCGAACACTCCCAGCTGTCTGTTTGGGACACTCACATTCAGGGGACATGTCCCAACAAACCTCCTGGGAACGGGCAGTGGTCAGTCCTGTAGGGTCACCACAAACAGAAAGTGATTGGGCCATTATGTGTCTTCAAGGAGGGTAGATATAGCTCTTGTGGCTGAGGGGATCAAGGGATGCAAGGGAGTGTGGGATTAGGGTGTAGAACTCGATGATTAGTCATAAACACATCGAATAACAGAGCAGGCTCAAGGGATTGAACAGCCTACTCCTGCTTATGAGGAGAGGTTGACTATACCCATTGGAATTTAGAAGAATGAGGGGGAATCTTATGGAAACATAAAATTATGAAGGGAAGAGACAATTTAGAAGGGAGGTTGTTTCCACTGTTGGGTGAAATTAGGAATAGGGGGCATAGCCTCAAAATAAGAGGGAACAGATTTTGGACGGAGCTGAAGAGGAACTTATTCACTCAAAGGGTGAATCTGTGGAATTCCCTGCCCAGTAAAGCAGTTAAGGCGACTTCGTTGAATGTTATTAAGGAAAAGATAGATTTTTGAACAGTACAGTAAAGGAATTAAGGGATACGGTGGGAGGACAGGCAAGTGGAGCTGAGTCCATGAAAAGATCAGCCATAATCGTATTGAATGGCGGAGCAAGCTCGAGGGGCCAGATGACCTACTCCTGCCCCCAATTCCTATCTGCTTATGCTCCTATCTTCTATGTTTCTATGTTTCCCCCAGACAAATGATACACGGTTCTGGTGATTGCTTGTAATGGCTGCCCAGTCCCATTACAAGCAATGTAAGTGTCCCTCAGATAAACATGCAGAGCTCACCATTTAAACTCATACACAACGGACCACCAATACCCTGGGCTTGCAACCTAGCAAAAAGAAAGCAGGCTGATAAGAAGAAAGACTAAACATAGGGAGCAAAAATGGAGGAAAATTCTGCAGAAGATGAAAATCTGAAATAAAAATCAAAAATGCTGGAAATACTCAGCAGGTCAACTAAAGGTTTCTCGCCCTGAAACATTAACACTGATTTCTTTCTCCACAGATGCTGCCTGATTCTCCACAGATACCTGTAGTTAACTCATCTTCTGAGTATAAATCAAACTTACTTTACTAAGGGGATGAAAGATTATTGGAACGTACAGGATATGTAGGAATGTAGAGTTGAGGTTAAATTCAGATCAGTCAGGATCTTATTAAATGGTGGAGCAAGGTCAATTGGGCAAGCGGCCTACTCTTGTTTGTTGTTCATATGCTCGTATGTTAAAGAGTTTGAAATAGAAACTAAAAGTTATAAAATGAAATGTAAATCAAAAGTGCAGGAAATACTCAGCAGGTCAACTAAAGGTTTCTCGCCCTGAAACATTAACACTGATTTCTTTCTCCACAGATGCTGCCTGATTCTCCACAGATACCTGTAGTTAACTCATCTTCTGACCTGCTGAGTATTTCCTGCACTTTTGATTTACATTTCATTTTATAACTTTTAGTTTCTATTTCAAACTCTTTAACATACGAGCATATGAACAACAAACAAGAAATACTAAACATAGGGAGCAAAAATGGAGGAAAATACTGCAGAAGCTGAAAATCTGAAATAAACATCAAAAATACTCAGCAGGTCAGAAGATGAGTTAACTACAGGTATCTGTGGAGAATCAGGCAGCATCTGTGGAGAAAGAAATCAGTGTTAATGTTTCAGGGCGAGAAACCTTTAGTTGACCGGCTGAGTATTTCTCGCCCTGAAACATTTAATAAGATCCTGACTGATCTGAATTTAACCTCAACTCTACATTCCTACATATCCTGTACATTCCAATAATCTTTCATCCCCTTAGTAAAGTAAGTTTGATTTATACTCTCTAAAATATACAATGATTCAGATGGCATTGTATGTTCCCTTTAGGGAAGCAGAGAAAAAGATGGAAGATGGTGGTTTAGCTGTAATGTCATTGGACTAGTAAGGCTGGGGCCCAGTCTAATGGTCTGGGAACAGGGGCTGAAATCTCACCATGTGATTTGTTGGAATTTAAATTCAATAAATACACCTGGAGTATAAATCAAGCTCCAACCATGACCATGAAACTACCATCAAATGTCATTAAAAAAAGTTAGTTCAATAATGATAAAATTCCTTTCAAGAGGAAGTCTACACATGGTTCCACAGCAACAAGGATGTGATTACATTTGAGATGAAAGCAAGCTATTCAGTACAATGAAAATTGGGGATGACCAGTAAAGACTGGCCTTGACAGGAAGACTCACATCTTATGAATGAATGAGGGGAAAAACAAATGATGTGTTCATCCTATCCTATGTGGTCACTCTTCAAATGTGAACTCAGGACTCATGGCAGATGTGGGAAATTGAAAATAGACTCTCGTGACAAGGTGACAGTGGAGTAGGCTCCTAAGGTGAAACCCATCTGCTTTGTCGGTTTCCTTTCTGCTTTTCTTCTTTTTGTTTTGTTCTCCTTTTTCTTCTTTCTACTTTTCTCTCTAATTACCTCTATTCCTTGGATGGCATCAGTGATGGAGAGGTGAACCAGCACTGAATCAAAGGACTCCTGGCCTCAGGGAAGCCCAGCGTAGACTCCCAGACTTGAGGAAGGCTGGCATGGACTCCTGGACTTGAGGTGAATACCAACGTAGACACCCTGCTTTAGAAAGACTGTAGTGCTGAACTTTTACCTTTATTTATTCATTTTTCTGATTGATACTTAAGATTTTGCACCTAGATATTTTTGTACGTAAGATGGCACAGGAAATGGTGAGTTTGTACATTTTTTGCAGTAGTCATGCAACAGTTGAGTACATGTGACAATAAACCTAATTGTAATTCTAATTTTTTGAGTTGTATCTCTTTCTTTAATTCTTAAACTATTCAAAATGGCACCGGATTGTGACCACAGTTGAAACTTGTCACTGTTTGTTACTGTATTATTCACTATAAATTGCAAGTGACAATAAATCATTCAATTCAATTCAAAAACAGTGGGACTGACAATTTAGCCCTGGCATAACTACATCCATATGAATGATATGCCTGTGCTTCACATAGGTGGAAGTGCTGGATATTGTGAGGGCAGGAGCAACAGGTCAGATAATGGGACACCAAGCAGCTACTAAAGGACCATTGAAAAAGAAAATAATTTTTGGATATACAAATTTCATTCTCAGATTGCCCTGTAGTGGCTAAAAATAAGAGCAAAAGTTGGTCTTAGTTGGAGACACGGACCTCTGTTCCAACCAAGTTTGCAGTGGTTGAATGAATCCCTTTCTTTTAAAAATAATTCAACTTCATTACACCAAATTCAGGGTGAAACGAGTATGCTTTTCTATTTAAAATATACTTGGCCATGTGCAACATGACGAAGAAAGAAGCCAACAAGATATTACAAAGTTTGCATTTTAAAATAAAACTTACTCAGTTAAAAGTGTAAACATTTTTAAAAGCTAAAACATATCCCAAATCTGACAACATACATGCACACTAGCATGTAAACAAACAGAAAAGTTACAGGACTATTGGGAGGACAAACTGGAAAAAAGTTAATGTCCATAAGCTTATGATGTTAGCTCATGTATCGATCATGTTAAGGCTGGCTACTGACTCACAATAGATGTAATGTATACAAAGGAATGAGTTTCGATCTCCCATTGTAAAAGTTATCAGGATATCATTCAAACTGCTGGGGTTGGTGCTCTGTATCCTTTTCACACATGGATTTCAATCAGTACCTTTCTGTCTCTGGCCAGTACTGCAGAAGAGATGTTTGTGGCTTATTGCCAAATTCAACCATCGTAATGTGAATGTGCTCCTTAGCAATGTTATTTAGACATCTATTTTGTAACTTCCTGTGAGCTTGACCAGTGTTTTAGAGTTTAAAGGATTTTGCAATTATTTTAAACTACACTGTTCTGGTTCATTGAAAGGTTTTTTTTTCAAACACAAGTCCCAGATATTGAAGCAACTGATGAAATTAATGATCAAGAGTCCCTCTACTACAAGTTAATGACATAACCAGGCAAGATTTTTGTTTTGTTTTACAGCCTTCCCATGAAGCATCCACTTGGGTTTGACTAAGGAGCAGGATTTTATCCCACTCAATGAGAGTTGTCAGATTAGCTGTTAGCTCCAAAAGGTCCCACAATGCCAATGGCAGCAGTGGCCAGGACCGGGACTACAAACCGTGCCCAAAACTAATGCCCAGAATCCAGAACCAGGTAAACCAGGGTGGGCAGAATCCAGATTCAGGTAGACTCAGGATCTCACTGTGGGGAGGGGAGATCTGAGTACATTGGTGAAAGGATTTGGAGTCTTAATAGAGAGACTAAAGGAGGAGATAGAACCTACAGGGGGCAGATGTGAGAAGGAAGGACCCAATGTGAAAAGGTGGTGCTGGGGGGATACCCAACCCCCACCTCCACAAGGCTACATCTACTCTCACATGCCTGACCTTCATTGGATCATACACTGCATCTGATATTATGCGACAACTATCTTATCAGAGTCCACATGTTCTGGATATTTAGGTATATTCAAACCTTGTTCACTATTGTGCAATTTACAGCATTATTCACATTGCAACCAAAATCAGGAATAAAATCAACAATTCATCTTCCCTTCTTTAGCGATAGCTAACTCATATCAGAATTTGTTCAGCTTTATATTGGCCATGACTTTTAACCATCACTCATACAAATAAAAGATATGTCATGTCTTATTTGTTAAATAATTTGTTTTATGTATGAAATGGAGAAATAAGAAAGGGATAATCGCCTTATTCGGATTGTATTATAGACCCCCTAATAATCAGAGGGAAATTGAGAAACAAATTTGTAAGGAGGTCTCAGTTATCTGTAAGAAAAATAGGGTGGTTATGGTAGGGGATTTTAACTTTCCAAACATAGACTGGGACTGCCATAGTGTTAAGGGTTTAGATGGAGAGGAATTTGTTAAGCGTGTACAAGAAAATTTTCTGATTCAGTATGTGGATATACCTATAGAGAAGGTGCAAAACTTGACCTACTCTTGGGAAATAAGGCAGGGCAGGTGACTGAGATGTCAGTGGGGGAGCGCTTTGGGGCCAGCAACCATAATTCTGTTTGTTTTAAAATAGTGATGGAAAAGGATAAACAGTATTAGGCAAGAACTTCCAAAAGCTGATTGGGCTCAGATGTCCGCAGGTAAAGGGATGGCTGGAAAATGGGAAGCCTTCAGAAATAAGATAACGAGAATCCAGAGACAGTATATTCCAGTTAGAGTGAAAGAAAAGACTGGTAGGTATAGGGAATGCTGGATGACTAAAGTAATTGAGGTCTTGGTTAAGAAAAAGTAGGAATCATATGTCAGGTATAGACAGGATAGACCGAGTGAATCCTTAGAAGAGAATAAAGGCAGTAGGAGTATACTTAAGATAGAAATCAGGAGGGCAAAAAGGGGACATGAGATAGCTTTGGCAAATAGAATTAAGGAGAATCCAAAGGGCTTTTGCTAATGGATTAAGGACAAAAGGGTAACTAGGGAGAGAATAGGGCCCCTCAAAGATCAGCAAGGCAGCCTTTGTGTGGAGCCGCAGAAGATGGGGTCGATACTAAACAAGTAATTTACATCAGTATTTACTGTGGGAAAGAACATGGAAGATATAGAATGTAGGGAAATAGCTGGTGACATCTTGAAAAATGTCCATATTACAGAGGAGGAAGTGCTGGATGTTATGAAACGCATAAAAGTCGATGAATCCCCACGACCTGATCAGGTGTACCCTGGAACTCTGTGGGAAGCTAGGAAAGTGATTGCTGGGACTCTTACTGAGATATTTGTATCAATGATAGTCACAGGTGAGGTGCCAGAAGACTGGAGGTTGGCTAACGTGGTGCCACTGTTTAGGAAAGGACAAGCCAGGGAACTATAGACCAGTGAGCCTGACGTCGGTGGTGAGGGACAGGATGTACATGTATTTGGAAAGGCAAGGACTGATTAGGGATAGTCAACATGGCATTGTGTGTGGGAAATCATGTCTCACAAACTTGATTGAGTTTTTGAAGAAGCAACAAAAAGGGCAGAGCAGTAGGTATGATTTATATGCACTTTAGTAAGGCATTCGACAAGGTTCCCCATGGAAGACTGATGAGCAAGGTTAGATCTCACGGAATATAGGAAGAATTCGGCCATTTGGTACAGAACTGGCTCAAAGGTAGAAGACAGAGGGTGGTGGTAGTGGAAAGTTGTTTTTTCAGACTGGAGGCCTGTGACCAGTGGAGGACGACAAGGATCAGTGCTGGGTCCACTACTTTTCATCATTTATATAAATGATTTGAATGTGAGCATAAGAGGTATAGTTAGTAAGTTTGCTGATGACACCAAAATTGGAGGTGTAGTGGACAGTGAAGAAGGCTACCTCAGATTACAACAGGATCTTGATCAGATGGGCCAATGGGCTGAGAAGTGGCAGATGGAGTTTAATTCAGATAAATGTGAGGTGCTGCACTTTGGGAAAGCAAATCTTAGCTGGACTTATACACTTAATGGTAAGGTCATAGGGAGCGTTGCTGAACAAAGAGACCTTGGAGTGTAGGTTCATAGCTCCTTGAAAGTGGAGTCGCAGGTAGATAGGATGGTGAAGAAGGTGTTTGGTATGCTTTCCTTTATTGGTCAGAGTATTGAGTACAGGAGTTGGGAGGTCATGTTCCGGCTGTACAGGATATTGGTTAGGCCACTGTTGGAATATTACATGCAATTCTGGTCTCTTTCCTATTGGAAAGATGTTCTGAAACTTGAAAGGGTTCAAAAAAGATTTACAAGGATGTTGCCAGGGTTGGAGGATTTGAGCTATAGGGAGAGATTGAACAGGCTGGGGCTGTTTTCCCTGGAGCGTCAGAGGCTGAGGGGTGACCTTATAGATATTTATAAAATCATGAGGGGCATGGATAGGATAAATAGACAAAGTCTTTTCTCTGAGGTTGAGGAGTCCAGAACTAGAGGGTATAGGTTTAGGCTGAGAGGGGAAAGATATAAAAGAGACCTAAGGGGCAATGTTTTCACACTGAGGGTGGTACGGGTATGGAATGAGCTGCCAGAGGAAGTGGTGGAGGCTGGTACAATTGCAACATTTAAAAGACATTTGGATGGGTATATGAATAGGAAGGGTTTGGAAGGATATGGGCCGGGTGCTGACAGGTGGGACTATATTGGGTTGGGATATCTGGTCGGCATGGACAGGTCGGACCGAAGGGTCTGTTTCTGTGCATCTCTATGACTCTATGACTCTAAGTACTGAGTTTTCCAACTCTTCTTCCTACCTATTGTCCAGCTGACAAAGGCTATTCACTTTCATGTGGCCCACTTCACTGCAGAGGTTACAAAGCGAGACATGAAACCTTCAAATGGGGATGTTTCTACATTTCCCCTTTGCAATAAGGCCATCGCGTGGGTTTTACCAAATTTCTCTTCCATTCCAGCCATGTTTATTGATGTGGTGTCTTCCATCTGAAAGTCTAATCAATGACTGGAAAAATATAACCAGCCAAATGTAGCAGCCTTGGACTCCACACAGTTCTTTAAAAGAATTCAACAGATTGACCTTGTTTAAACAAGACAACACTGGAAATTTCAGCCAAGGTGCTCAGAATTTATGTAAGAGATCAATGCTGCCCCCTACAGCAGTCTACACAACACCACTGAGTAAAAGTTAACAGCTCCAACAGATCAGTACAAACAGATTTGTTTTAGTTACCAACGATAATGTGAAACCCTCAGTTAAAAATCCATTTGATCAATATTTAACACCCCTCTGAACTTTAATAAAAAGATATATAGATTAATAGGGAATTTGGAGTTCAGGTAGAAGATGAGCTATGGGCTTGTTGAGGAACAGAACAGGCTTGAAGGGCTAAATGGCTTAAAACTGCTGTTATTCAGAGTCATAGAGATGTACAGCATGGAAATAGACTCTTCGGTCCAACTCATCCATGCCAACCAGATATCCTAACCTAATCTAGTCCCGTTTGCCTGTACTTGGCCCATATCCCTGCAAATGCTTCCTATTCATATACCCATCCAAATGCCTTTTAAATGTTGTAATTATACCAGCCTCCACCACTTCCTCTAGCAGCTTATTCTATACATTCACCACCTTCTACTTGAAAAGGTTGCCCCTTAAGTCCCTTTTAAATCTTTTACCCCTCTCCTTAAATCTCTGCCCTCTAGTTTTGGAATCCCCCACCCGGGGAAAAGACCTTGTTCATTTACCCTATCCAGGCTCCTCATGATTTTGTAAACCTCTATAAGGTCACCCCTCAGCCCCAGCCTGTTCAACCTCTCCCTATAGCTCAAATCCTCCAACCTCTGCAACATCCTTGTAAATCTTTATTGAACCCTTTCAAGTTTCACAACATCTTTCTTATTCATATATCCATCCAAATACCTTTTCAATGTTGCAATTGTACCAGCCTCCACCACATCCTCTGGCAGCTCATTTCATATGCGTACCACCCTCTGCATGAAAAAGTTGCCCCTTAGGTCTCTTTTATATCTTTCCCCTCTCACCCTAAACCTATGCCCTCTAGTTCTGGACTCCCTCATCCCAGGGAAAAGACTTTGTCTATTTATCCTATCCATACCCCTCATAATTTTGTAAACCTCTATAATGTCACCCCTCAGCCTCTGATGCTCCAGGGAAAACAGCCCCAGCATGTTCAACCTCTCCCTATAGCTCAAATCCTCCAACCTCTGCAACATCCTTGTAAATCTTTTTTGAACCCTTTCAAGTTTCACAACATCCTTCCTATATGCAGGGAGACCAGAAATCGACGCAGTATTCTAAAAGTGGCCTAAACAGATGTCCTGTACAGCCATAACATAACCTCCCCTTCTAATGCCCTGATGAAAATTAGGAGTAATGTTTAATGGGTAACTGAGATAAAAGCATATACTTAACACTGTTGGTCAAAATGAAAATTAACCTCATTACATTGTAGATTTTTATCATCATTATTGTTACAAAATTTGATAATTCAAAGATTTGAAACAATCACTAGATAATAGTTATTGCAAGCCAGAAGTTCTTGTCAATAAGGCCAGTGGAATAAATGTCACAGAATTTTCTCAAAATAAGTGTGTTTTGAAGTTGGGAATTTTGACTGGGCTTGGTTGCAATATTGAAATCAAAAATACCATCTCATGTGACCAGGCTACCATGTTTTCTAGTTACCATCATTGGTGGTGCTGAAGCACAGTGGTCAAATTTCCTGAGGTTACTAACCTTTTCCTCATCTGCTCGAATCCCTCTGAATGTCTAAACCTTCATTTGAGTGCACTACACTTTGTGATTGCATTTTCCCAACCTCCCGCCTTATGTTCCAATTACATATCTGCATTCTTTCAACTTCCAGTCTTGGTGTTCTCCACATACTCTAGTCTTCTGATGAGCAACAAGCCCCTGCGACCCTGCTTTCTGGAACTTCCTCTCTCAACTCATTCTCCGTAATTCCCCTCAGAACCTGTTTATGAACAGGTCTTTCAAACTCTTAACCCTTCAGTCTGTCAAATCATTGCTTCTTTCCTCCACTCCTCACATACCTACACTCCCACCATTGATAGTTGACATTGCCATTCGCTCAGTACAACTCCTTCCCAAATGAATGAACTAACCCTGTAGAGATTTATAAAATAACTAGGGGCCTGGATAAGGTGAATAGCCAAAGTCTTTTTCCAAGGGTAAGGGAGTCCAAAATTAAAGGGTATAGGTTCAAGGTGAGAGGGGAAACATTTAAAAGGGATCTAAAGGGCAACGTTTTCATACAGAGTGTGGAGTGTGTATGGAATGAACTGTCAGAGAAAGTGATAGATACAAGTACAATTACAACATTTAAAAGGCATTTGGATAGGTACATGAATAGGAGAGGTTTAGAGAGATGTGGACCTAATGCTGGCAAATATGACAAGTACAGTTTAGCTTGGCATGGATGAGTTGGACCAAAGAGTCTGTTTCCATGCTGTATGACCCTATGACTCTGGAACCAGAAATACAATATTCATTGTGCAAGTTCTTGACTGTCAGTCAAACAGCCTTTATCATCCACTATTTTCAATACCTTTTTCTGTACCTAATGATTTTTCTCTGCACTAGCAAATAAAGTCTCAAGTCATTAGTTTGCTCATAGCACGGTTTCAGAGCTAGGAGATTAATTCCTGGTTATCCCGGGGTCATTCTACTGTTCTCCACTGACTGTGTTGTGCTATGCCTTGGGATACTCACCACAGTAAAAACACCTATTATCTGCACATTGCAGCTGCTGTGCTGAGGACCAGGAATCAGCTAGCATTCCCACTACTGATCAACATCCATTGGCACCGACTGGAAGGAGCTTGTGTATGGTTGTCAGTGTGGACAAGATTGTGATTCCCTCTGGGGTGGAAGCAGCTTGCTAATATTTACAGTCATGTGCCTCATGTATAGTAGGGCAACATGGCCTAGGAATAGCACTGTGTCCACTAAACTGCAGTCCTGCCAAAGAAGACGAAGGGAGCAAATAGACAAACAGAATCAAAAGTAGCCAAAAATCAACCAGAGATTCTTTGATTTTTTTTCAGGAGAATTTAAGATAAAAGATGAAGCCATGGCCATTTAAATACATTGGTTCAGTAAGTGTTTTCATAAAGTGTTTCAGCCGCAATGTGGCATGCACTGCACCACTGAGCTCAATTTCAACCTCTTGATTCATGCAGTTCTGCAATCTTCATTTGTTCCCATTCTCTCAGAAGGCAAGCATCAACCTGTAAAAGTGCTGTCTTTATCACATGAGGGAGAAATCCATTGGCAATGAGGAAGACAGAGAAAACGCCAATCACAAAAAAAGGCTAAGGCTTCAAAGAATAAAGTCAAATAACCCCCAATCACTACTGGCTTTGGATTGTTCTGAGATCAGTCACAGATCACATCACATGGACAAGACAGTGTTGGCAAGTTGATTCATGAGTTTAAGGGGCACAGAGATAACCCGTCAATATGTGATGTTGTGGCTGTGTCAGTTAAACAGGTGCATGAAGAGCTGCACATGCAAAGCAGAATCTGATGTACTTGGTTGCTCTGCACTGACAAGTATCACTGCAGACAACCCCTTAACCCTGGGCCAAACATTGTTCGGCAAGTAACCTTTGCACGCACTGGCATCCTGTCATCTCTATAAGACATCGCAGGGTAAGGAAGTCAATGTTCCAATCAACTGAAAAATGTTAGGTGCCAACATTCAGATTTCCAGGTTGTTTTGGTCTGGCCCAAACAAAGAGAAAATTGACTGGTGAATGACAACAAGAAACATGTTTCATTGCAGTGCAAATTCAAAAGGATACTCTAATCTGTTGTGAGATTGGTGCATGAGCTTTGTGCAACTGAAAGAGAAACTTTCTTGATTTAAGAAAGTCATGCACCAATCAGGTCTGATTAAATGATTTGTTTTCCCTACAGCTGCCATCCAACAGCCCAGTCCTAGCAGGTTTGCTAATTCGGTTTTGTCTTCACGTCAAGGGAGTTTTGCCAGTCTTGTTGTAGCTCCAGAATAGTGCATGGTACCCAATGGGTGTGGCATTACTCACACCCATTGGGTGTGGCATTACTCACACCCATTACAATCAGGAATTGAGAGTTATGATAGTAAAGTTAGATGAGGGGGATGTGAGAGGCTCAAGTGCAGCATAATTGCTAGCATGGTCTACACTGTTCACTATATGCAGACTGAAGATTGGAGGAACAACACCTCATCTTCAGCCTAGGCAGCCTAAGCCTAGAGGACTCAACATTGAGTTCTCCAATTTCAAATAACCTCCCTTCCTAACCCCTAGCTCCCTTCCCAGCCCCTTCCCCTCCCTTCCATTCCTCTGACCGACCCTTCCTTCTAGCTACCAACTGGATTCATCCCTCCCATTGACCAAGCAGGTCAAACCCTCTACCTGTGTTCACTTATCAGCACCACACCATCTCACCCCGCTCCCCACCCAAAACCCTCCCCCACTCTCCCCTTTATCTGCAGCTCCCCTTACACCCACCCCCAGTCCTGAAGAAGGATTACACCCAAAATGTTGACTTCTCCACCTCCTGACGCTGCCTGGCTTGCTATGTTCCTCTAGCATTCTGCTTCTCTACCTGGGCTACAGTTTATAGTTGTTAACTTATGATAATGTACATCCAGGGTGCCACATTTACTGCTGCACTGCAGTCAGGTATTGAGCAGTAATGTATCAGTTAACCATCCACACAGAGGGTTGTAAGAAATGCAGTTAATGAAGCTTCATTTTCGGTCTACCCTAGCAATGAGATCTTGATCAGATGGGCCAATGGGCTAAGGAGTGGCAGATGGAGTTTGATTTAGATAAATGTGAGGTGCTGCATTTTGGAAAAGCAAATCAGAGCAGTATTAATACACTTAATGGTAAGGTCCTAGGGAGTGTTGCTGAACAAAGAGACCTTGGAGTGCAGGTTCATAGCTCCTTGAAAGTAGAGTCACAGGTAGATAGGATAGTGAAGAAGGTGTTTGGCATGCTTTCCTTTATTGGTCAGAGCATTGAGTACAGGAGTTGGGAGGTCATGTTGTGGTTGTACAGGACATTGGTTAGGCCACTTTTGGAATGTTGCATGCAATTCTAGTCTCCTTCCTATCGGAAGGAATTGTGGAACTTGGAAGGGTTCAGAAAAGATTTACAAGGATGTTGCCAGGATTGGACGATTTGAGCTATAGGGAGTGGCTAAATAGGCTGGGGCTGTTTTCCCTGGAGCATTGGAGCCTGAAGGGTGACCTATACAGATTTATAAAATCATGAGGGACATGGATAGGATAAATAAAGTCTTTTCCCTGGGGTGGGGGAGTCCAGAACTAGAGGGCATATGTTTAGGGTGAGAGGGGAAAGATATAAAAGAGACCGAAGGGGAAACTTTTTCATGCAGAGGGTGTTATATGAATGGAATGAGCTGCCAGTGGAAGTGGTGGAGGCTGGTACAATTGCAACATTTAAAAGGCATCTGGATGGGTATATGAATAGGAAGGGTTTGAAAGGATATGGGCCAGGTGCTAGCAGGGGAGACAAGATTGGGTTGGGATATCTGGTCATCATAGACAAGTTAGACCAAAAGGACTGTTTCCATGCTGTACATCTCAATGACTCTATGACTCTAAGTATGGTTATATAACTTCTGAGAACTAGAATAGCAGAAAAATTGGATCAAATACTGATGTTTGGAAATTCTATATGTAATTCTTTAATTCTTTTTATTCTCCCTCCCATTAGGGAGGCATTACTATAGTGATAATGTCACTGGACAAATCATCCAGAAACCCAGGCTAATTTTCTGTTTGAATCCCACCATGGCAGATGGTGAAATTTGAATTTAATGCAAGTCTAGAATAAAAAGCAGGCCTAATGATGAACAGGCAACCACTGCTAGCTGTTATAAAAATGCATCTGGTTCACTAATGTCTTTTAGGGAAGGAAATCCACCAGTCTCGTGTGCTTTGGCCTACATGTGATTCCAGACCGACACTAATATAGTTGATTTTTAACTGTCCTCAGACAATTAGGGATATGCAATCAATGCCGGCCTTGCCATTGCTGTCCATATCCCAAGAATAACAATAATAAAATTACTTTCCATTGCCATAGAAATCACACATAGGTTCATATAAATTGTTCATCTTCCTGTTATTTGAATCACCTGATGAAGCAGCAGCACTCCAAAAAGCTAGTCTTTCCAAATAAATCTGTTAGACTATAACCTGGTGTTGTGTGATTTTTTATTTTTGTTATTTGAAGTCACTTTATGTCAGAAATACAGTAACTAGAAGCTACTCAAACTCAATTTGTGTTAGGACCAGCCAGATAATTAGGGAGTCTTTATTTCCCTTAACTCAGGCTCGATTTAAACTCAGGTGCCTGGAGTACATTCACCTACTACACAACCCTGGCCCAACAAATATTTTAACAATGGATTTAATTGTTCTGCATTCATGGTAATTGAGGCTTGCAACCTGGTATGTCTGCAGAGTGTAGTCTTTGCAGAACCTTTTCCAGAACAATTTTTGACTGATCTCAGTGGATTTAGCCCTTCACAAAATGACATTCAAAAATCCCTCTGCGTTTCATTCCCTACCACACTGTTGAGTGCACCAGTCTTTTCCAATTTGTGCCAAATGTCTTCAAGCAACAAAAAAATGGTGTTTCACCGTGGTCACTTAACAAAAAATATAAAGTGCAGCTATCACTCTAGGACTGTGATGCTAGCACGTTCACTAGAAACAAATAATACTGGTTAACATAAATGAGATGTTAGTTTGAAGTCTCCCCTGGGAAAAGCAAAAGCAAATGAAGTGGAAAGGTTTGAATTGTTTGCACTCTGTTACGATCTTGCGTAACAAGCTAACAAAGTCAGACAGCACTATCAGATTTACAACATGGGTGTAATAACTGTGACATGCTTTGAACTGCTGCCAGATTGCACTACAATAGGCTGTTGTCTCACCTGGTTGATTCATTTGCCAGTCATGCAGAAAACCACATTGTGATCCTCTTTGCCCTAAAAAAACTGAGAGCACTATGAAATTGGGGTGGGGATTGTTGAAAATCAAGATTGTAAACAATGCATTGCTGGACTCGAACAGTAAAAATATGCTGATCTGTATATTTTCTTCACTGAATTATTTTGCAATGGACTTATATTTTCATCATATTTACATGTTGGACATTAGGATACATCGCATTGCAATAAGGACATGCCATCCAATGTTTATTTATAACAGTATGACTGTCAATCTGCATAACTGCTAGGTAATTATGTCCAATAATGTTCACCTTGTAAACAGAATTTATTTTCCAAAACTTAAGTCAATAATGGTCATGATTACTTTCCAATATAGTTTATATTACCACTCTAGCAGTTTACTCTGTTACTAAAAATCTTGAAATTGGTTTTCTTACAGTAATACAGTACAGTATGTGTTACACATTCTTAAAACTTCCTACAATTTTAAACTCAAAGTTTCTCACGCTAATTGAATTCCACTGATGAAAGGTCCTTTTCCAGAGCTCATTCAAAGTAGCACCACCTAGGGCTAGTTAGAGGATATTCAACCATGGAAGGCATCAAGATCCTGTCCTATCTTCACTCAATATTAATCCATGTACAAGGGTTATTGGACTGCTATCTGGGCAAAAGCATTGCCTGATTTGCCTCCTCCTTGTCAAAAACCGCTGAAGCCAATAATGAGATCTTATCCCCTCACCCCACCACCCAGGACAAACCAAGTACTGAACATGAGACTTTCTGGTCTGCACTTTTTTACAGTATCCCACCCAATATCCTCCACACTAACATATTAGAATAGTTTGTTCTTAGCCATCTGCCTTTTCCTTACAGAATCCTTTAGGGCTGCACTCCTTTCCCAGGTTAAGACTTGTACCAAAGGCACTAACATTGATGCTGTGTGATGACCATTGGACCTTTTTCTCCTCTCATTGGTAAGTAAGGTAGGTGTAAATGGGAAGTATGGGGCCTTCAGCTTGATGATGAGATTGGCAATAGACCCGACTGAAAGATATTGGATGTGAAACTCCACAGAAAGACTGTTGTGCCAAATGCAGTTCTCACAATCAGTTCTCATGATCAGAATGGATTGGCAAATGCTCTGAACAAAGCAAAATACTCTTAACTTGTGGCATGTAGACCTGTGCCAAAAGCGGGAAAAGATTTCAACAGCATAGCAACAAAATCAATTTCTGTTTGTTAAAGCTAAGTTCAGGGTTGTGCAGGCAAATTAATAATTATATAATGTGCGGGGACAATCTCACCTGGCCTCTGTGTGTAGCAATATTGTCAACAAATTCCCAAACTTGTTATCTGATGGCTATTTTCAGCAAACATTTTTGTTGTATAACAAATTGCGCTGATTCTCTCCACGGTTTTTGTACAAGTTGAAGCCTGAGGAAACCATTGTGATCTACAAACACCCCCCCTCCCCCCCCACTTAATTCATTTTCTTTCATAAAGAAGGTTGATAACTGTGAAATTATCATTATGGAATCACCAGGGTTACAATGTTGGTCAACTTCCCGCTCCATGGGTCCAAACACACAAGGGTCAATGATAGCACTTATATCAATGCTCTAGTTGAGAACAGCCACCTCAGCATTGACTAGGGACCGAACCAGGCACTCTTGATCCTCTGTGGCTTAAGTATTAACCCTGCATAACCATTAGAGCTCATGTTCATTAACTTTGCTAATGTCAGCAATCATTAAACACATCCATATGGCTATTAATACATCTCATATGTCACACTGAATCCTGAAAGTTCAAATAAACAGAGCAAAATGGTTTCATCTGGTTTAAATAGGTCAGTTGATTATTTACTACAACACAAAGGATATTTAAGCCAAACTAAGATAAACAATGAATATCTCTGTTACCGTGTAACTACTCTGAGATCAGATAAATCCAGGATTTCTTTCCCCTCGAACACATGATAAACTGGAGGACTACAGTGTCTGCTTTCATTCCAAGATTACTGATTGTAAAATTAAAACTACATTTGTTAATACAGTACGAGTAATATAAGATGAAAGGAGCAGAATTATCGTCAGTGATTGAGATAAGAATCATTTATGGCTGAAAATTCAAAGATGAAAGATTGTGCATGCAACAATTTGGCTGATTATTCTACTTATAGCTTGTCACCTTTACCATCAGTTTTGGTTCCATTTGCAACAGTCTCGTCTGAGTAGGAAGTTTGTAGTTTTAAGACTGACTACAAATCCTGAAAATGTCACCAGTGTAGTGTGCCGGATGTGCTATCCTTTGAATAAAGCGAGGCCCCATCTGTTTGTTCAGACTGATGTGAAAGGTCTCATGGCACTATTTGAGGCAGAGCAGAAAAAATCAGCAAAGAATCTGTGCTGTGTACTTTCCTCAGCCAATCCCAGCAAAGATAAGATTTTGGGGAGACTGTGACAGAATGGTAATGTTCCTGGACTAATAATCCAGAACCCCAGGCTAATGCTTTGAGAACATGAGTTCAAATCCTACCTCAGCCGATGTGGTTGACTCTTTACTGCTCTCTGAAGTGGCCTTAACAAGCCACTCATATCACGGATCAATTAGAAAGGGGTAATAAGTGCTGGCGCAATCAACAATGACCATATCCTATGAGCAAGGAAAAGTAAAGCCCTGTTGGAATAGGGACTGAAACCTCTGCTATAGGCATCAATCTGATCTGCTAATGTCTTGTGGGGAAGGAAACTGCCATGCTTACCTGGCCTAGCCTACTTGTGACTTCAGACGCACAGCATTGTGGTTGACTCTTAACTGCCCTCTGGGATGGGTAATAAATGCTGGCCTAGCCAGTGATGCCATCATCCCATGAATTATCACATTGTCTGCTATTACACAAAACCCATTTATAGCCACTAATATTCCCATTAGCAGCCATTCATTCTTGGAGACTGACCACTATCCACTCCTTTGTCTGTCCAACTGCGCTTCTATCTCTTTGGGTGCTATCTCCACTTATTGTGTACCCCTTACTGCCTCCCCACACCACCCCACCCCATTTTCTGCATTAAAAAAATACTCTTTCCAGCTACAATCAGTTCTGAAGAAAGGTCACCGGACCCAAAACGCTAACTCTGTTTTCTCTCCACAAATGCTGCCAGACCTGTTGAATTTTCCCATTAGAACTTTGTTGCTTAAGAGGTTATTGCATAATCCCAAACAAAACAAAAAACCTCAGCGTTAATTCTTCACTGGATTTGCAAACTGTGGTTCTATTTTCCTTTAAAGAAAAAAAAAGCCTCACTGTTTTCAAAGCTCTGACCTTGTGGCAGGGAATGACAGTATATTCAAGCTCCAATAATGGTGCCTCAAGGAGGGGTAGGATATGGGCTCAGACATGTAATTGCTCATAAGTCGACGTTCCAACCTCGGGCTCACAGCCAGGAGAAGGTGCCAAGTACAGACTTGCACTTCTCCAAAAGGACAGGGAAGAAGTCAGAGGGAGAGCCACTCCAGGCATACTTCCCACACCTCCTGGCACCAGATAGAACACAGCATTGGCAGCAGACTGGCAGGGAGCCACGTTCATGTTTCTTTGTCTATCGTCTGGTGCAAGACATGGGAAGATTTGAAGATGTGCAAAAAGAGAGAAAAGCAGCACATGAAATATTAAGGGAAGGAATTGCCCTGTGTATTGTATTTATGCTGCTGGAACATATTTATTTTCCAAATGATGGTTGACTTTTCCAACAACTCAGTGAAATGTTTACCAAGAAGAAAGCTGCGAAGTTTGGAAACCTATAAGTAGGAAATGCTGGAATTATACAGCAAAAGTAATTTTCTTGATGCACACTCCTCTTTGTTTTGATTTTCTGATCATTCATTTAAGTTGTCAGATAATCACACACATGACACAACTGAATCTCCCAGTGGGCAAGACTCTATCAAAAGCATGAAAGTACAAATTAGGAGCCTTTTTGCAAATGCTTCCCAACATGCAGAGTACTTCCAGTTTTTTTAAATTGAGGCTACATGCTTAAACTGCTAATCAGAGCCTGTCTAATACCCTACAATATCCCGATACAGTCAATTATAGCAAACAAAAAGACTATCTAGTATGTAACAAAAGGCACAGTTATGCTTCTCTGAAGCAAGTGAGTAAAGACTCTGGCCAGGTTTAATTCCTGGTCAAAGCTGAGTTCCACAATCTCCACAGAAAGTTGCTAATCGCCATCGGTGGTGCATAGTGTGCAAGGAGACATGGAAATGGAGCAAGTTTCCTGCTCATAGTGACAACCCAATTCTGGAAAGTGCATGCACATAGCTACCAGTAAGATCTGAATCAGACTTTCATTATACCTTTGGCAGGGTTTGCTTCAGTTGGCAGGATGGCTGGTTTGTGATCCAGGCTAAAGCCATTAGTATTGGTTCAATTCCCCCACTGGCTGAAGTTACCACAAAGGTCTCTCCTTCTCACCCTCTCCCCTGACCTGAGGTGCAATACTGTTCAGGATAAACCACCACAAGTTGAGAGAGCAGCCCTCTCGGACTGTGGTGGCTTTACCTTAACCTGTACACTCTGCAGTCAACATTGGAGTGGTGCTGGAAAAGCACAGCAGGTCAGGAAAATCGACGTTTCGGGCAAAAGCCCTTCATCAGGAATGTGAAGCCCTAATGAAGGGCTTTTGCCCGAAATGTCGATTTTCCTGCTCTTTAGATGCTGCCTGACCTGCTGTGCTTTTCCAGCTTCACTCTAATCTTGACTCTAATCTTCAGCATCTTTAGTACACACCTCCACTTGTATACTCTGCAGTCAAACATCACTCACTGTCTGGGATCGAGGGAGAACTGATGTTGTCATTGGCAAGTGTCGCTCTCAGAGGGAATTGGTCTGGAAATTGTAGGCCTGAAGCATCTGATTTTCTGTTCATTTAAGTTAACAAGCAGAAAAAGACTTGTTTTCCTGAGCAGTGCTCCACCATCAGCTGCAAGCAGTACATGAAGAATGGGCATTTAGCCAAGGTTTCAGAGGCCTGCTGGCAACCACACTAGCTGGGCCTCAGCCAAGCCTTCAAGAGAAGAGGAGGAAAATGAGGATGGGGTGGTACAGTGGCTCAGCAGTTAGCATTGCTACCTCACAGAACCAGGAACCTGAGTTCAATTCCAGATTCAGGTGACTGCATTAGTTTAGTTTGCACATTCTCCCCATGACTGCATGCATTTCCTCAGGGTGCTCCAGTTTCCTCTCACAGTCCAAAGGTGTGCAGGTTAGGTGGATTGACCACGCTAAATTGTCCATAGTGTTTAGGAATGTGTGGGCAAGGTGGATTAGCCATGAGAAATGCAGGCTTACAAGGATAGGGTAGGGGGCTGAGTCTGGATGGGATGCTCTTCAAGGATCATTGCAGATTCAGTACGCCAAGTAGCCTCTCCTTACATTGTGAGGCTTCTATAAAAATTCAAGGTGCTATAAAGCTTTTGTTAATCACTTATTGAAGAAAACCCAGTGTCAAAATATGCTACCATGCTTCTCAAATATTCTAATTAAAGGACAGTGAGTTATAAATGTGCTAAAGGTGGATAAAACATGTTTTCATTTGAACCCACATGTGGTGGTTTATATATATCCATACACAGTAATATCAAATATAAGCCTCTGACCTCTGGGGGAGGGACTTTCACAATTATTAATGAATCATTCTGAGAAAGAGTGAAACCTGGCTGAATTAGGTTGGACGTGGTAAAGCACAGCTCATAGAGTTGGATCGATGAGTGGCATTCACTGTTCCCAAGTTTCAGCAAATATACAGAACAGACATGCCTCAAACAGGGCCTGAGCCCTCGAAAGAAATAAATCACCTGGAAGTAGGTCAGCAAAACAAAAGTGCTGATCACAGATTCATAGAATGGTAACGGCACATAATGAGGCCATTTGGCATGTTGTACCTGTGCTGGCTCTCTGTCGAAGTAATTTATCCAGTGCCACTCATCACAACTCCCCCAGAGCACTGCACATTCTTCCTTCTCAGGTAATTATCTAATTCCACTTTGGATGCTTCAATTGAATCAAGCTCCATACTCAGGCCAAGAAATGAGCGACATGTGTAAGCTAAGAGCTCCCTCTGCAGTTCTCACTGTGTATTGTGAACTAAATCTATTTGCATTATCTATGGGTGGGACTTGATCTTTCAAAATTAAGTAGCCTTCTTTTTTTGAAGGGTCATCAATCATTGACCCAAAATATTGGCTCTGTCTGTTCCCATGCATGCTTCCATGGCCAACTCACTACTTCCAATATTTTCCAGGAGATTACAGGGTATGCCATGGGGCTCTGGTGATACAGTGGTCACGTCCCTTCCTCTGGGCCAGCGGACTTAGGTTCAAGTCCCACCTAGTCCAGAGGAGTGGCATAACTTATCTAAATTAGTTGATTAAAGATATCTACATATTATGCCATGACAGTGGATCAAGTGGTCATTTCCTGAGCCTTATGTACCTCTGTAGTCTGAGGAACACACTGGACAGGCGAAGCGGTCAAGAGGAGGATGAGACTCCCAGCATCACACAGTACCTCTTATATCACCAAAGTGTTGTGATACAAATAGTCACGTTGAAGCCTATTCACACAAGATGACTTCCATTTGTACAAGGTGAAAACATTCCCAAAGACAATGGAATGAATGGATAAACATAACAAAGCATATTATAATACAGGCATTTTGGGCAACTTCCAGGGGTTAGGTATTATTTTCATTAAACTTCAGTATAGAGTATTTCTTTTCCACTGCCATTGTCCCCCAATACTTGAGTCACCCACACTCCACTGTCGCCCAAAGGAGTGTTGGTAGATTGGGTAAAGCTGGCCACCAAAATTGCCCTGTGAAAAACAGATCTTTCTCAATGTTGGCCCTGGCAAATTTCACAAGCTTACTTTGGAATTGCTTTTGGCTCGACAAGACCAACAAGTACTTAATCCTTTGTAAAAGGAGGATGGGCGCATGTTCTTTTGAACCTGAGCAAACCAACTCTTTGTCCCCTTCACTGTTACGTCGGATAACTTGACAGTGCTGAGGATACTATTCTGAGGCGTTGGCTCAAGCAACGAAAAACTATGAGCAGCACATAGTCAAGGACAAAGAAAGAGTGGGCTCTCCCTCCATAGAGTTATACAGTGCAGACCAGGCCCTTCAGCCCTTTGAGTCTGTGCTGGTCTACCTACACTAATCCCACTTACCAGCACTTGACCCATAGCCTTCAATGTTACAATACTTCAAATGCTCATGCCCATATTTTTTGAATGTTGTCAGGTTTCCCGCTCTACGTCCCTCCCAAGCAGTGTATTCCGAATACCCACCACCCACTGGGTGAAAAACATTTCCTCAAATCCCATTAACCCTTCCACCTTAAAATTATGCCTCTCATTATTGACCTTCAACTAAGGACAACAGATGCTTCCTAACTAGAGGAGGGACTCCAAGTTGTGACTCTGGGCACAGGTGTGTTACCCCATTTATGCACCATGGAGATTGAAAACAGGGCCATTGATGGCCAATTTCTTGGTAAGCAAAGGGGAATATGCCCAGTGTTGCCCTAACCCTGATGGCCACCATGGTGTGTGGCTGCTCCATGTTTTGTATAAATCATTGGTACATAAACATCAAGTATCAATACATGCTATTGTATCAACCCCCAAACTGAGGGAGAGGCAAGTAAAGACAATGAATGAGTACTTAGCAATGAATGTAATGGTTATACTGGAGCTCCACTTTGAGATGTACAAAGCGAGTCAGACTAGTTTGTGTCATTCACAAGTTTTCTTGATTTTCTCTTCCAGGGGCAGCTGCCACTAAAGGTCAAAGGGTGAAGGCGATAGTCAAAGGCACTCCTACCACAGCTTCCCAAGGGGTTGCAGACCCTTCGGCTTGCTTGCACCAGTGGAAGTCTAACAAAAGTGTAAATGGACATTGTGATAATGACCCATAGTCGGAGGTTTAATGAGAGATCTCAGAGTGCCTCACACACTGCATTGAAAGAAATTGAACTGTCTTGTACTTTACGTATATGCTAAATTTGAATCTCTTTGTGATATGTTACGGATAAAATAAATAAAAGAACAGTTTCTTCCTTGCTCACACGCAAAGAATAGTCATTTGGGCTGAATTGCAGGAGGGGTAGAGGAATAATAACATTAATAAAATCACTTTTCAGGACAGTCAGGGCATAGTCTTGTCATTTAGCGCCCTCTGCTGCTGGATAGTTGAATTTCCAATTAAAATTGTAGTAGTTCCCTCTCAACAGGTAGAAGGCAACAGGTAATTCCTGATGAAGGGCTTTTAACTGAAACATTGATTCTCCTGCTCCTCGGATGCTGCCTGACCTGCTGTGCTTTTCCAGCACCACACTCTCAACTCTAATCCCCAGTATGTGCAGTCCTCACTTTGTCCTGTCTCAACAGGTATCCATGTCGCAAGGGAAAAAAAAAATCAAACCTTTTTAGAACCATCAAGACATATAAACAAAGTATCTTGTTCTAAGTATCTTTTCTCAAAATATCGCTGAATGAGGAAGCCTGGGTAGAATGAAGCTGGTCTTAAGGTGCTCAAGTTTGGTAGGGTGTCTGGGAGGAGTTTTGAGGGGGAAAGGTGTCCCCATGTTTCTACTCCAATTGCTGCCCAGTGACTCCTTCCTCCACTGCATTGGTGGACATTATTTGGAGAAAGTGTTAAAGGCAATTCAGGACTTAGCATCCATGAGCCACTGTGGGCAATCAGCAACAGTAGAATTGCACTCCAGTACAACCTTTAACCTGGCACGTCCCCTATGCTGCCATTACTATCAAGCCACGGAGTCAACACTGATTCAATGGAGACTGCAGGAGGACATGTCAGGAGCAGCTTCAGGCATATCCAAGAATGGAAAACTATCTGGTGAAGCTACACAACAGGAACACTTATGGGCCTAACAGAATAAGCTGCATGTGATAACGGATTCCACAGCCAACAGATCAGATCTAAGTTCTGCAGTCCTGCCACATGTTGTGAACAGCAATTCATCAACTTGCTGAAGGAGAACTCGCCCCAAATAACCACATCGTCAATGATGGAGAAGCACAGTAGATTAGTGCAAAAGATTTATAACACTATTTAGCCAGATGTACTGGGTGGATGATCTATCCCAGTCTCCTTCAGACATCCCCAGCATTACAGTCTTCAGCCATTGTGATTCGCTCCACCTAATGTTAAGAAAATTCTAATGTCACTGGACACTGCAAAGTCTGTGGGCTTGGACAACAACACTGAAGACTTGTGCTCCAAGATGTGCCATGTCCCTAAACCAAGTTGTTCCAGTACAGGTATAATGCTCGCTTTGAACCAACACTATGGAAAGTTGCCCAGGTATGACGTATTCACAAAAAGGACAAATCTAAGCCAACCAATTGCAGACACATTGGTCTACTTTTGATCATGAATAAAATGACAGATCGGGTGAGCAACAATGCTTTCAAGCATCACCTGCTTCGCACCAACCTGCTTCGCACCAACCTGCTTACTGACACTCAGCTTCTGTTCAGGCAGGAACACTGGACAGAGGACATGGACAGAGGAGCTGAATTCCAGAGCTGAGGCGAGAGTGACAGCCCTTGGCGTCAATGTCACATTGACCCTGTGGAGCTTCAAGGACCCCTATAAAAACTGGAGTTAATGGGATTCAAGGGGAAAGCTGTCCATGGAATATAGTCATAGCTGGCAATTAGGAAAATGGCCGCAGTTGTTGGAGGTCAGTCATCTCAGGTCCAGGACTTCTCTGCGGGTATTCATCAGGATAGTGCCCTAAGCCCAAGCATCTTCAGCTAGTTCTTAAATGATCTAGCCTCCATCATAATGGGGATGTTTGCTACTAATTGCATAAAGTTTAGCATGTTCACTACTCCTGAGAAAATGAAATAATCCATGTCTGATTGCAGCAATGTCTGGGCAATATCCAGGACTGGGCTGGCAAGTGACCATCATGCCGTACAAGTGCCAGGCAACGAACATCTCTAAGAAGAGAGATATTCAATGGTATCACCATCACTGAATCCCCACTACCAACACCATTGACAAGAAACTGAACTGAACTATCCTTAGAAATAATGTATCTTCAAGAGCAAGTCCATCATCTACAAGTCAGGAGTGTGATGGAATACACCCCCTTGTCTGGATGGGTGCAGCTCCAACACCATTCAAAAGATTGACACTATCCAGGACAAAGCAGTGAACGTGATTGGCACCACATGCACAAACATTCACTCCTTTCACCACCGGCACTCAGTAGCAGCAGTGTACAATATCGAGAAGGAATAGGGCAGAAATTCACCAAGGCTCCTTCAAAGACACCTCAGAGAAACCAGGACAACTGCCATCTGGATGGAGAAGGGCAGCAGATACATTGGAACAATATCAGCTGCAATTTACCATCCTAGTCGCCTATCACAGTGACATGGAAAGATCTTGCACCCTTTGGGTGAAAGTCTGAGTATTCCATTGCTAATGGCATTATGGGTGAGCCCAGCCACAACAGACTGCAGCAATTCTAAACAGCGGCTCATCACTGCCTTCTCAAAAGCATCGAGGGATGCATAATAAATGCCAGCCTCTCCAGTGACGCCCATGTCCCATGAATAAATTTTAAAAATTAACATCAGCTCCAGGATTTTAAAGTGCTTTTGATAAATTGGTATTCCCTGGAATACATTTCAGAAATTTAAGTATTGTAATTAGCCAGTTCCACAGGACCTCCACCAATTACAAGGAACCTCAATCATCCAAAGGACACGGGCAGGAAGTATTTAATGCGGTTAATAAAATTCTGGATAATCAAATGCCGGATAATATAGTTTAGCCGAGCATCAGGATCTTGCAATCTTGCAATCTTGCCAGATAATCCGATATTCGGATAATCAAATGCCAGATAATTGAGGTTCCTCTGTAATATGTAAAGGTTTGGATATCACACAAGCATAAGATTCCATTGCTGCTTTTTGCCTGGTCACTGATTCTTATTCAATTTCTAGCACTTGTCTTAGTGTCAGGTTTTCGGGAGAGAGAAGCTACAAATGAATCGGGTGCTGTAGATGGAGGAGGTGTCAGAGTGTCATGATGGCTGACAATATAACTGGGGTATAGGGAGGTGAAGATGCAGAGATTGAACTCAGATACAAAAAGGATAGGGCTATGAGACATTAAGCAGCAGGAGGCTGTGGACAGAGTCTGCTAGAATAGTCTGGGTTACTCACTGTCTGGACTCAGAACAAAGTTAAAAGTCACACGCCAGGTTATAGTGCAACAGGTTTATTTGGAAGCACAAGCTTTCGGAGTGCCACTCCTTCATCACGTGGTTGTGGAGAACACAAACACCTGATGAAGGAGCGCCGCTCCGAAAGCTAGTGATTCCAATTAAACCTTTTGGACTATAACCTGGTGTTGTGTGATTTTTAACTTTGTGCACCCCAGTCCAACACCGGCATCTCCGAATCTGGACTCAGAACTGCAGGCTGTTACTGTTCAAGCATTACATCCACTGAACTGAATCCAAACATACCAAAGCAAATATAAGTTAAGGAAGGTGTATACTAGTCAGCTGATCCAATATCGCCCATTTTAAACCATTGTCAAAACAACATTAGTCATAGAAAGCAGAGAAAGACGTGTACATGGAATTCAGAATTTATGCTGTCCATAAAGCAGTAAGCTCCCATTCCCCAAAGTTCATAATACAACAACTTACATTTATTATACGATATCCCACAGTACTATTTCTGTACCACATTGTGATGGTGTAAAGTGTTGTCAGCTTATTTTCATAGCAATGACATCAGCAAAGAGAATCTCTGCTTGTTTGCTTGTCACACCTGAGTCCTTTTGAATCCTGTGTGCATAAGCAGTAATTGCAGTTTAAATACCCCAGTAAGAAATGCTTTTAGCACCATTTGATGCCTTTGCTAGTTTGAGTGTAATTTTCACAGGATTGGTCCATGTTGTGTGCTGTAGAGACTCCAGTTCTACTCAGTATCTGATTTGCTGTCAATGCTCAAAGATGTCTTCCACTTTTATTATAGCAGCAATTCTAGACCAGACTGGCCTGTGCCTTTCAAACAGTTACATGACATCATAATGTGACATTTCAGTACAAAGGTACATACCTCACCTATGGTTACACTCTCTAGGTAACAGAGTCAGTGTAGTCAGTTCTTTATATGCATACATAAAGTACAGACTCTGTCTGTAAATCTTTGATGCCATAACCTAGTAAATAATTAGTTTTGGAAATAAACTTTCCATTAAATCACAAACAACCCAACTATCTGTGATACATGATGTTGGCAAACAGATAGAATCACAAAATGGCAGTACATAGATAGTAAAATTAGTGGCAGTTAGTAGACACTAAAAGCTGAAAAGGTCACAGTTATGAAAGGTCCTTTTACCTAACAGTTAACCTCCAATCTGTCTAAGTTCATGGCTGAAGTTACAACTGCAACCACAACTGAGTCATTACAACAAGATCAAAAGGCTACAAAACTGTATTAAAGCATAGTGAGTACACCTCTCTCATTAACTTTGTGAAAAAAATACATGAAAGACTGCCCTTGACTCAATTTTGAAAAGGCACATTTAAATGACATTGAAATGGAATGCTCCAAACTATAACTAGAAGAAAATGCTTTTCTAAAAACACAAAAGGAAAGTGGATTTCTACATTAATTAAGCTTATTTGTGTCCAGAGTTGGTTGATTTTAACATTTTCTTTTTCCAAATCACTGAAAAAATTAAAAAGATCCCTATGATCTCAAAATGCAGAAACTGTTGTTAGAAGCCTACAATTCTTAAATGAAGAGCAACATGCAATTTAAAAATGCATAAAATTACAAGACAAAGGTGTAAAACAAATATCTAACCATGGATTGGCACACAATTGGCACATGTGTCAAATACACCAACCTTAACAATTCAGAGAACCTCTCCTTCCACACAGGATTCCTGCTGAGATGTGGAGTGAGATTGCTGTTGATGCTTTCCATGTCCAAGGATACAATCACATTCTGGTGTCAAACTACTTCACAAGGTTCCTTTTTGAGCAATAAATCAAAACCCACTGGTGCAGCAGTTTTATATATATTGACCACCATATTCTTATGTTCAGTGTCCCTCAGCAAATCATATCTGCCAGAGGAAGTGGTAGAGGCAGGTACAATTATAACACTTACAAGACATTTGGACAGGTACATGTATAGGAAACACTTAGATAGATATCGGTGAAACACAGGCAAATGGGACTTGTTCAGTTTAGGAAAATTGATCGGCATGGACAAGTTGGGGCATAGGACCTGATTCCGTGCTGTATAACTCTATGCATCTAACAGTCTGCAATACACGAGTGCACTTCAGAAACATATGCAGTAAATGGGGTGTTCCACATACCTCTTCTCATTTCTCTCAGTAGTCTCAGGGTGGTCGTGCAGAATGTACTAAGAGAAAGTGAGGACTGCAGATGCTGGAGATCAGAGTCAAGAGTATGCTGCTAGAAAAGTACAACCAGTCAGACAGCATCCAAGGAGCAGGAGAATCGACATTTCAAGCATTAGCTCTTCATCAGGAATGCCTGATGAAAAGCTTATGGTCGAAATATCAATTCTCCTGCTCCTCGGATGCTGTCTGACCGGCTGTGCTTTTCCAGTACTCTAGATGTAAAACCCATGATAATTAAATTTAAAGCCAGATTTTCAAATAGCTGTGTTACATTTATGTGCTACTCCTTTACACAGTGGTTTATCCTAACCTGCAGCTCTCATGTTTGGAAGACAGATCCACATAATTCTTCTCTTCCAAACTCTTACAGCCCAATCATACGTGTATAAGACCATAAGATATAGGAGTGGAAGTAAGGCCATTCAGCCCATTGAGTCCACTCCGCCATTCAATCATGGCTGATGGACATTTCAACCACTTACCCGTACTCTCCCCATAGCCCTTAATTGCCAGAGTTGGTTGATTTTAACGTTTTCTTTTTCCTGGCATGATCAAGAATTTAGGTAAAAACAAGGACTGCAGATGCTGGAAACCAGATTCTAGATTAGAGTGGTGCTGGAAAAGCACAGCAGGTCAGGCTGCATCCGAGGATCTCTGTGCTTTCTCCCCACCCCCACCCTCCTCTCATTTATCTCTCCACCCTGCAGGCACTCTGCCTCTATTCCTGATGAAGAACTTTTGCCCGAAATGTTGATTTTCCTGCTCCTTGGATGCTGCCTGAACTGCTGTGCTTTTCCAGCACCCATAATCAAGAATTTATCAATCTGTGCCTTGATGACATTTAACGTCCCAGTCTCCACTATGCTCAGTGGCAATGAATTCCACAGGTCCATCACCCTCTGGCTGAAGAAATGTCTCCTCATTTCCATTTTAAATTGATCTCCTCTAATTCTAAGGCTATGCCCACGGGTCCTAGTATTCCCACTTGACAGAAACAATTTCCCAGCGTCCACCCTTTCTAAGCCATGCATTATCTTGCAAGTTTCTATTGGATCTCCCCTCAACCTTCTAAACTCTAATGAATACAATCCCAGGACCCTCAGCCATTCATCATTTGTTAGGCCTACCGTTCAGGTATCATCCGTGTGAATCTCGGCTGGACACGCTCCAGTGCCAGTATGTCCTTCCTGAGGTGTGGGACCCAAAATTGAATACAGTATTCTAAATGGGGCTGAACCAGAGCTTTATAAAGTCTCCGTAGCACATCGCTGCTTTTACATTCCAACCCTCTTGAGATAAATGACAACATTACATTTGCTTTCTTAACCACAGACTCAACCTGCAAGTCAACCTTTAGAGAATCCTGGACTAGCACTCCCACATCCCTTTGTACTTTGTCTTTATCAATTTTCTCACCATTTAGAAAATAGTCCGTCCCTGTATTCTTTTGTTCGAAGTGCAAGACCTCACATTTGCTCACATTGAATTTCATCAGCCATTTCCTGGACCACTCTCCTAAACTGCCTAAATCTTTCTGCAGCCTCCCCACGTCCTCAGAACTACCTGCCTGTCCGCCTAACCTTGTATCATTGGCGAACTTCGCCAGAATGCCCCCAGTCCCTTCATATGTTTGACACATTGTTGGAAACAAAGCAGAAAATAGTACATCATCATGATCAGTGAGCATGCAGACACTCATCATAACTTGAACCAGATCAAAGGGCACAAATTAGATCTTTCCTTATAAATCTCGCGGTTCAGGGAAAGATACTATGCTGTATGTCCAGCTTAGATCATATGATGTTGTAATGATCAATTGTCAAATCTTGGAAAGAAGTAAACAACCTATCCAAATTCTGGATCATTAATTACATAGGATGATTACTTGGATACTGAAAGTATCGTGCCAGCCAAAAACCACAATCTATGACAAACGATACACTGTGATAACAGATAACACACGACACAATGAAATTATACCATCAAGTCTGTATAAAGAACAGATCTGGTCCTGTCGCACACCCATGTAGGTGTGGACCTTGTCTGAATATATAGAGACAATTAAATATAGAACATAGAACATAGAACAGTACAGCACAGAACAGGCACTTCAGCTCACGATGTTGTGCTGACCATTGATCCTCATGTAAGGTAATCCTAATGTACGAACCTTCAAATTTCTGTGACCATATGCATGTCTAGCAGTCTCTTAAATATCCCCAATGACCTCACTTGCACAACTGCTGCTGGCAATGCATTCCATGCTCTCACAACTCTCTGCATAAAGAACCCGCCTCTGACACCCCCTCTATACTTTCCGCCAAACAGCTTATAACCTTGACCCCTCGTGTTAACAATTTCTGCCCTAGGAAAATGTCTCTGGCTATCAACTCTATCTATGCCTCTCATTATCTTGTACACTTCAATTAGGTCCCCTCTCTTCCTTCTTTTTTCCAATGAAAAAAGTCCGAGGTCAGTCAACATCTCTTCGTAAGATAAACCCTCCATTCCAAGCAGCATCCTGGTAAACCTCCTCTGAACCCTCTCCAAAGCATCCACATCTTTCCTATAATACAGCATTCCAAGTGCAGTCTAACCAAAGTTTTATAGAGCTGCAACAAGATCTCACGGCTCTTAAACTCAATCCCCCTGTTAATGAAAGCCAAAACACCATATGCTTTCTTAACAACCCTGTCCACTTGGGTGGCAATTTTAAGGATCTATGTACCTACACACCAAGTTCCTCCACACCGCCAAGAATCCTGTCTTTAATCCTGTACTCAACTTTCAAGTTCGACCTTCCAAAATGCATCGCTTCGCATTTATCCAGGTTGAACACCATCTGCCACCTCTCAGCCCATCTCTGCATCCTGTCAATGTCACGCTGCAGCCTACAACAGTCCTCTATACTGTCAACGACACCTCCAACCTTTGTGTCATCAGCAAACTTGCTAACCCATCCTTTAATTCTCCTCATCCAAGTCATTAATAAAAATTACAAAGAGTAGAGGCCCAAGAACAGAGCCCTGTGGAACACTACTCACCACTGACTTCCAGGCAGAATATTTTCCTTCCACTACCACTCGCTGTCTTCTGTCGACCGGCCAATTCTGTATCCAGACAGCTAAATTTCCCTGTATCCCATTCCTCCTGACCTTCTGAACGAGCCTACTATGGGGAACCTTATCAAATGCCTTGCTGAAGTCCATATACACCACATCCACCGCTCGACCCTCATCAACTTGTCTAGTAACATCCTCAAAGAACTCAATATGATTTGTGAGGCATGACCTGCCCCTCACAAAGCCGTGCTGACTGCCTTTAATCAAGCCATGCTCTTCCAGATGGTCATAAATCCTATCCCTCAGAATCCTTTCTAACACCTTGCAGGCGACAGATGTGAGACTGACTGGTCTGTAATTGCCGGGGATTTCCCTATTTCCTTTCTTGATGGGAGGAATTACATTTGCCTCCCTCCAGTCCTCAGGTATGACTCCTGATGGAGTCCCGGTGGAGAGCGAGGATGCAAAGATCTTCGCAAGCGGCGAAGCAATCACATTTCTCGCTTCCCAAAGCAGCCGAGGACAAATCTGGTCTGGCCCTGGCGAATTGTCAACGTTAATGTTTGTCAAAATTTTTAGCACATCAGCTTCTTCAATCTCTATCCGTTCCAGCATGCTTACCTGATCCTCAATGGTTTCATTCACTGCAAGGTCCTTTTCTCTAATAAAATCAGAAGCCAAAAACTCATTTAGGGTTTCCCCTACCTCCTCAGACTCTATACACAAGTTCCCTATGCTATCCCTGATCGGCCCTACTCTTTCTTTGATCATTCTCTTATTCCTCACATATGTGTAATGTGGATGCTTATGTATGTTGACAGCAAAGGATTCACATTCTTTAAAGAGAAAGGGGAAACAAATGTTGAATTGTGGCACTCAGTCCAAACCAGACAGGCTGTCTCAGTACAATATTATGTGACACTGTGATATAAAGATACCTGTCTCACCTACGTCACACACACTGTTTAATGGAATCAATGAAGTCAGTCAGCTATATATGTAATGTACAGTAATATCAATGAGCATAGAACCAGGGTTATTGTGTAAGTCTGTGATATTATAGCACGGTAAAGAGTTGTGTTGCAAACAAACTTAAGATATCTGACTCAAGAACCTAATATATGTTACGCTGTTTAATATATAGTAAACCACATAACAACATCATTTACCAAACATGCAAAATACATTCTGTCCAAAAGCATGCCTATGCCTTGAAGCAAATTGACTTTGCGATGCAGTTAAACATGTTGCACTTGTCCAATTCTACCGCCCCCATGAATCAGGCTTTTGAAATAAAGACAAAGATTTCTGAAGAAACTCAGCAGGTCTGGCAGCAGATGTGGGAAGAAAGCAGAGTTAATATTTCAAGTCTGATGATTCTGGATTCTGATGACGAGTCACTGGAACATTAACTCTTCTTTCTTCTCAGAAATGCTGCCAGATCTGCTGAGTTTCTCCATCAATTTTTATTTTTGTTTCAGATCTCTAGCAATAATACAGAAGAAGAATACACTGTCTAGTTTAGATGTATTTTATTTTGTTCAAAAAGCATACAATGTGTAGGCAGTCAATCCATGGGACATTTTATAAATTCCTACTTTGGAACTAGAAATGGTCTGACTCAAGGTTGGAATACAG
The DNA here is from genome assembly GCF_037043375.1 of Chiloscyllium plagiosum. NCBI lineage: Eukaryota > Metazoa > Chordata > Chondrichthyes > Orectolobiformes > Hemiscylliidae > Chiloscyllium > Chiloscyllium plagiosum. The sequence goes on from NW_028270148.1 coordinate 40,584,598, forward strand.
ACTCTAACCTCACACTTTTAATACACTGCCTGAGCTGAGATGTCACCTTTTTTTTAATAAAACCTTAAGTTATCTCAGGAATGTGACTTGAAAGAAGTTCTGGGATTTACATATTAATGAATCAAAACTTGCAATCATTCTAAGTGATTAAAGACTTAACAGCATACTAGGTTTGTTCGATACATCGCATCGGTTGAATGACACTTGGAGCTTTCATAATAAATTCTGTGTCCTATGATCCTGTCCCACTAGCTGAAGGAGCAGTGCTCGAAAACTTGTACTTCCAAATAAACCTGCCGGACTATAACCTGGTGTTGTGTGATTTTTAACTTTGTCCACTCCAGTCAAACAACAGTACCTCCATTTCAACACTATCTAGTGTCACTACTAGTCTATAACTATGTTAAGTTATGAGTAACAAAGTGGAGAAATACTCTCTTTGTGGTTTGGAGGCAGGATGCATGTGGACAGGTATGGATAGATTGAATGAGAGGACAAAAATCTAACAGATGGTGTATCATGTGTGAAAATGTCTCTTTGGTAGGAAGAGTAAAAGGCAGAGTATAAATTAAACAGAAAAGAACAGTAGGATTCTGAAATGCAAAGAGATCATGGTGTTCCAGAGCAGGATCACAAAAAGTTAGTATCCAGGAACAACACAATCAAGAAGGCTAATGGAATGCTATCTTGCATTGCAAGAAGAATTGAATTTAAAACTAAGGATTTTCAGTTTTAGGTATACAAGGCTTTGGAGCACATCTCAAATAATACGTATACATTGGTCTCCTTATTTAACGAAAGACATCAATGCATCAAAGGATGTTTCCTCTGGTGGGTGAGTCCAGAAATATGGTGCACTGTTTTAAAATTAGGTGTGGCCCTTTTAGAACGGAGACGAGGAGACTTTTTTTCTTTCAGTGGAGTGTTTGGTTTTGATATTCTCTGCTCAGATAATGGTGGGGCAGGGTCATTCAATGTTTTAAAGACAAAGGTGCATAGATTCTTGTAAGGCAAGGGAATTAAAGGTCATCGAGATTAGATGGAAATGTGGAATTTGAAACACAGAAAGATCAGTGATGACCTTACTGAATAGCGGAGTAGACTCAAGTGGTCAATAGCCTATTATTGCCCCTGTTTTGTATGTTTACGTACAGGTATGTTCATATTTAATCAAACAGAAGGATATCAGCTTGGAATCCTGCTACCTTGCCACTTTCACCCAATTAAGTCCGACATGAGAAGGCTTGTGGACAGACTTTTCACCTGGACACTAATTGAAGCCCTGTAAGGCCAATTAATGTCCAAGTTATTAATCTTTTCTTTAGTGTTCTTTCACAGGATGCAGGCGTCACTGGCTAGGCCATCATTTATTGTCCGTCCCTCACTACCCATGAGCTGGTAGTGGTAAGCCACCTTCTTGAGACTCTGTAGTCCGTGGAGGTCATTACTAGAAGTGGTATTTAAGGATTTTGGTCCAGTGATAGTCAGGGAATAATGATATATTTCCATGTCAGGGTGGTGAGTGTCTTGGAGGTGAACTTGGGGTGATTGCAATCCCATGGATCTGCTACCCACTAGATGGCAGCAGTGTAAGTTTGGAAGGAGGTGGTGAGATGCTGCAGAACATCCAGATGGTACACACTGCTACTATTGTAGAGGAAGTAACTGGTGAAGGTGGTAGATCATGTCCCAATGAGGAGAGCTGCTTTGGCCTGGAATGGCTGCTCCAGTTCAGTTTCTGGTTAAAGATAATCCCCAGGAAATAGGTAATTCAGTGATGACAATGCCATTGAATGTCAGGATCATAACGTTGGATTCTCTGTTGTCCAAAATGGCTATTTCCTGGCACAAATATAACTTGCCACCTATTAGCTCAAGCCTGAATATTGCCCAGGTGTAAATAGACACCAACTGCTTCAGTATCTCAGTGAATAGTGGTCAACTTTGAGTAATCATCAATGAGCATCCCCAATTTTGATCTTTGGTAGAGGGAAGATCATTGATGAAGCAGATGAAAATAGTTGGAGCTAAATATTCCCCTACAGAATTCCAGCAGTGATGTCCTAGGATGTGATGGTTGACTTTCAACAACCGCAACAATCTTTCTTTGTGCTAGATTATTGGCAGAGGTGGAGATAAACAAGAAACTTGGTTCAGTGGTCTTAGATTTCCATTTCCAATGTTAAGATGCTCCTACTTCAGCCAGCAAGATCCACAGTGTTTTTGTTGTTTCTTTTTCTGAACCTTCCATTGGTTTGGAAGAAGTGCAAGATGACTGATTCACTTGGAAAATGTCTCTAATTTATCAGCTCAAAAGTCACAGTTCACAGAAACTGCTGTGGGAGAGGTAACTGGTTTTCTTCAGGTTTAAATGAATGGATTTTACTGCAGAGAACAGGTAGCTTCTGATGGGGCGAACAACAACATACCCTTGTGTGTCTTATTCTCTACATGTGCCTGTGTCTCTATAACCTGTTCCCAGCTCCAAACTGTTCAGTCAGTTTAGAACCAATCACTTGTAAAACATCTTGACTGTCTGCTCACTGCAGAAACATCAAGCTACAAAGGCATAGTTTGCAACAGGTATCAAATTCTTTGATATTAAGTGTGCAGCCATCCTGGAAAATCCCTATTTTTAGAACAGGTCTTTCTCATTGTAGTCATTAGTTTTTAATACATAAAATCCTGATACAGTCTTTACACATTTTTTCTCTTTCCACAGATGCTGTCAAATCTGCTGATTTTCTCCAGTACTTCCTCTTTTATTTCAATACTTGGCTCTTTATTAGAAAGGAGGGACTCACTGAGTCCCATCCCCCAGTATTTCTTCTGACTATCTCGCACCTCATCCTAAGAATTGCTATCGGTGATGTTGATGGACAACAGGAAACTGCCAGCAACCAATTAACTGGTAGCTCGCTGGGGCAAATCTCTGCCTATGAGGTGCTATATCTAGGGGTAGCACATCACTGCCTAATTAAGTAGCTTATAGGCATTTACTTACAGCAGACTTAGCACAAGTGAAGGTGATGCAGAGCTCCCACAGATTTTCCAGCCAGTAAGTGAGATCCAAGCTGCCAACATTGAATTCCGCACATAGAAGCAATACTTTATCAAGTCAGCCACCAAGGGATTTACACAAGAGCAGAAAACATCTAAATGGAATGGAGGTAATTTTAATAAAATTAAGAACTGCCGATGCTGAAGATCTGAAACAAAAACAGGAATTCCTGGAGAAACTCAGCAGATGTGATGCTATCTGTGGAGAGAAAGCAGAGTTAATGTTTTGAGTCCAGCAGCACTTCTTCAGAACTGAGGTAATTTTAACATTGTCTAATACCATAATGCGAGCAGTCTGGGATCAGCTGTCCATTAAATAACATTTCTAATTTTGATTTCATTGGCTTCATTGGAAATAACAATTGGAAATGTATATGCATCATATATATTTTCCATTAACAAATAAAATAGATGCGCCATCGCAACTTGTTAAACAACATCTGTATTACATTCCTGATGGAAATCAGGAGATATATAGCATGAGTGATTTATCCAAGATCATTCATTTTATATTATTGGCCAAAATCAAAATTACTGCAAATCGAATGACGCACATCAAAGCACAATGAAGTCCAAAACTGGCTTTAGAATGATTATGTATGAATTACACAAGACAGCGATATCAATAACTCTCAATATTTTCTTTAAAAGGTTTTGAGGAGATGTAGGTTTAAAATGAGAACACCTAAAGAGTTTAAGGGTGCAGCAAAGAGAAACTAAACTAATAGAGAAAATCAATGTGTAACAGATGACAAAGGGAACCAGCCAAGATCAACCAAACTGAGCAATGTCTGAGCGAAGGGAAGACTGCAAAGTAAACCTAAAAATAAAGATGCAGGTAGAAATAAAATTGAAAGGAAGTCACTAAATTATTAAACATTAAAAGAAAAGGGGAGCAACGGGACATACATAATAAGAAAGAGAAAATGCCAAACAAAGGAAAACTGAGATGGTGACTATGGGGTGTGTTTGCTGTCATATGTTCACAAATGACGAAGACAGTTAAAATATAGGGATGAGGAGATGTAAAAACTCTCTGCTAATCGATTAGCTTAAAGATAGAATAATGGGTTGGAATTTTCACAATGGAATTTACTCCCTGTTAACGTTGCAAAAAACAACATCTGCTTATTCTGTAACTAGCCTCCGGGGGAGTTACTTCAACGTTTCCCAAAGAAACCTAAGAGGATCATTTTAAGCTAACTTGTCAGCCAGACTGACACGATCTGATCAGCCATCCAGTTTTATATGACTTACAGTTTTACTCTCTGTTCAATCTGTTTGAGTTAAAATCACACAACACCAGGTTATAGTCCAACAGGTTTATTTGGAAGCACCAAATTTCAGAGTGCTGCTCCTTCATCAATATTATGGACTAGGCCAGACCACTTAAAACATTCTTGAGCTGGTAACCAGCACCATAACTTTGTAATTTGTTTCAGTAAGTGTCCAGTGAGAATAACCCGGAGTAAGTTAGCTCGGTTTACTGTTAGGTTTTAAAACAGACAGAGATTTATTCACAAATTACATGATGAAACACAAAGAACAGAATAAAGAGCTCCTACAGAACTCAGTCTATCCAAACTAGACTTAATTATGCTGTTCCAAACATACACAACAATCCCAATAAGCAAACTCACTGAAAAAAAGTTAAAAATGGAACAGATGCTTACAGGTTGAAGTTAAAAGGGCAGAAAGCGAGAGAGAGAGCCTGTTTCCACACAGCTGAACTCCTAACTAGTTCTGGACTGAACTGCTCAGCTACAGAGCTGACCATTCCCCTTTCATTATGCAGGTCAATTCTAAAACGTGACCATTTTGGCCTGAAGTCTCATTTGTTTACATATAAACAAAAAGGCCTCTCAAAACCCTTTAATCTCTGTACCAAAGCAGTCTATTCAGAACCAGGAATGTTTTATGACCCCTCTGAAAAAAACCAAGGACACAGTATCCTTGAGAAAAGGAACAGCTTTTAGAAAAAAAGAGACCAGCTTCGTGACACCTCCCTCCTTAAAAAAAAAGAACCATCAATATCAAAAGATGGCTTCATTTTTAAAACCCTCCAAAAACAAACTGGTTAGTAGTCTAAAACACACATATACTCTATACTAACTATAAACATGCAAATATGCACAACTACATGTGAATTCAGGCCATGGGACCCCCGCCAGTAAACACCTCCGTCTCTCACTCCAGTCTCGATAATGCATCGGCAATCACGTTTTCGCGACCTGCCACGTGCACAATTGTCAAACTGAACGGCTGCAACAACAAGCCCCATCTAAACAGTCTGGCATTTTTGTCCTTAACTTTTTCCACAAATGTCGATGGGTTATGATCAGTCTATACGATTGTTTCAGATGCATTGCTGGTAATATAAACACTGAAATGTTGAAAAGCCAACACCAAGATTAAAGTCTCTTTCTCCACCGTTGAATATTTCTGTTGATGAACGTTCAACTTCCTGGAAAAATACTCGATGGGTCTTTCTATTCCCTTGTCATCCTCCTGCAGGAGCACTGCACTGACATCCATATCACTGGCATCGATAATTTCCTTGAAAGGCTTTGTGTAACCTGGTGTGGCTAATACTAGGGCAGTGGTTAACACAGTTTTTAGGCTGTCAAATGCCTTTTGACAGTCCACTATCCACTGAAACCTCTTGCTCTTTTTTAACAGTTCGGTGAATGAAGCAGCCACACTGCTAAAGTTCAGCACAAACTTTCGGTAAAATTCATTCAATCCCAGGAACCGTAGTATTGCTTTTTCCATCAATGGTGTGGTAAATTCCCCAATTCCTTTTGTCTTCATATCCCATGGGGCCTTTTGTCCATGTCCAATAACATGGCATAGGAAGGTGACTTGGGCTTTGGCAAATTCACTTTTAGCCAGGTATATCACCAAGCCTGCCTTCCGAAGTCAATCGAACAAGTCCGATAAAGGCTGTAAATGTTCCTTCCATAAGTGACTAAAAATCACCAGGTCACCAATGTACACCACACAATTGGGTAACCCAGAAATGGCATTATCAGTCAGTCTCTGAAATGTGGCTGGAGCATTTTTCATACCAAATGGCATGACTTGAATAGTCCATTTGGCATTACAAAAGCCAAAATTGCCTTTGCTCTATCTGACAGAAATACTTGCCAGTAGCCTCTGAGCAAGTCCAACTCAGAAATGTAAGTTGCTTGTCCAACTTTTTCGACACAGTCCTCCAACTGTGGAATTGGATATGCATCAGTCTTTGTAACAACACTGACTTTGCAATAATCTACACATAACCATTGGGTACCATCTGGCTATGGCACCATGACTATGGGTAAGCTCCAGTCATTGTAACTCACTTCAATTATGCCATCTTGGAGGATGGGCTCTAACTCCTTCTAAACCTGCGCCAACCTTAGAGGGTTATGCCTGTAAGGATGTTGATTAATTGGAACAGTATCTCCTATCTCTACATCACGCAGAATTAGATTAGCACTTCCCAGTTTATTTCTGCATATCTCTCATGTGATAGTAATAACCCTTTCAGGTCATTTCGATTTTCTTGTGGAAGGTAACTCAATAATTTATCCCAATTTTTGACAATTTCCTCATTGTCCAATTTGATTTGAGGAATGTCCTATCCAGAATCCTCTGAAATTGGTTCTTCCTTCATTGCTGTAATCATTAACACCTTCTCCTCTTGCTTTCCTTCCCTACCAAAATACCTTTTGAGCATATTCACATGACACACTGTGAGATTTCTTCCTGTCTGGAGTCCTTATCAAGTAGTTCACCTCACTCAATTTCCTTTCGATTTGATAAGGTCCACTAAACCTTGCTTTTAAAGACTCACCTGTGACTGGAAGTAACACCAAGACCTTATCACCAATTGCAAAATTATGAATTTGTGATTTCTTATCTGCTTCTTGTTTCATTGTATGTTGTGATACTTTTAAATGCTGTCTAGCCAACTCTCCAACTCTATTTAATCTTTCTCTAAAATGTGTCACATAGTCCGAATGGGTGGTCTCTGAATTCTGACTTATTAATTTCTCCTTAATCAATTTTAACTCTTACTTCAAGCCCAAAAATTAATTCAAATGGACTGAATTTGGTTGATTCATTTAATGCATTTCTAATTGCAAAAAGTACAAACAGAATTCCCTTTTTCCCAATCACCTGGATAATCCTGATAATAAGCCCTCAAAATGGTCTTTATTGTTGATGCCATCTCTCTAGCGCTGCCTGCGATTCTGGTTGGTATGCAGTAGATTTGAATTTCTGTATTCCCAAGTTATCTATAACGTCCTTGAATAGTTTGGATGTGAAGTTTGATCCTTGATCTGACTGGATCTCTATTGGTCGTCCATATCTAGTAAAGAATTTAAGTAATTCTTCTACAACCCTTTTAGATGTGATGTTACATAATGGGATTGTCTCTGGAAATCTAGTCGACACATCCATTATTGTTAATAAATACTTATTCTTACTTCTTGTTTGAGGCAGGGGATCTACACAATCAGTCAAGACTGTTGTGAAAGGTTCCTCAAATGCTGGAATGGGTATTAAAGGTGCAGGTTTTATGACTACCTGTTTTCCGTTAGCTGACATGTGTGACTCGTCTAGCAAAATTCAACTACTTCCTTGTGTAATCTAGGCCAGTAAAAGTGTCTTTGTATTTTAGCCTCTGTCTTCCTTAACCCTAAATGACCTCCAAATGGTAGCTCATGCGCTACTCGCAGCTCTTCCTTTCTATACCCTACTGGCAAAAAATTTGATGGTTCTCTGCCCATTTCACATCTGGTTGAATGTGATGGTCTCCAGTTCCTCATTAAGACCTCATTTGTTCAGTAATAACACACAGTGATGCATTCACTCTCCTCTTCTGTATATGCTTTTTAATACAATTGTTTTAAGTTCTCATCTTCCTTCTCTATCAGCTTAGCAGAGCTAAAGATACTTGCATGTTTACCTATTTGCTCCTGCTTTGTCCCACTTATCTGATCCACAAACTTGTTGGATAAAGCTCTGTCAGCTTCCTTATCTGTGCCTTTTGAACTCCCCTGCTTCAGCTTGTGCCTTTGTGATCTTATAATCACACAATCTGGGAAAATTCCTGAAAAAACATTCTTCATTTCTTCAGTTGCCTGCGTCTCCACTGGCTTTTCAACTAGAGTAGGCAGCACACCTACCAGTGAATCAGCCACATCATGTGCAAGGACAAATTGTATTCCTGGAGCTGAGTTTGTCCAGTACTCCTACCACAAATTCTCCACTCTTCACTGGACCCTTTAGCCTCACTTTACATAACTGAGCACTTTTTGTCTCACCATGAATTCCTGTTACCAGACCCTTTTTCGGCAATATTCCCTCAGGAGTACATATCTCCTCATTCTTCAGCATTATAGACTAAGAAGACCCTATGTCCCTTAATGTGCAACCTCTTTACTTGCTACTCCTGGCCTATGTAAATGAACTTTACCCTTGCATGTATATTTTTTAAGCAGATCTGGCACTTACTCCTTAATCAACCTCTGATCATCTTGTACACTCTGAGGCAGTTGTCTAAGTTCCCTTGCTACTAGTCCAACAAAACTTCAAGGCTTGTCTGGTTTTCCTACATCTGGCTTTCTCCTAGCCCACCAACACTGTGATTTCGTGTGGCCCGTTTTATTACAATGAAAACACTGGAGCTTTTTAACTTCTTTGTCCCCCTCAAGGATTTCTTTTTTAGCCTGTGGTAAATTATCCTTATTATCTTCAGTGAGGATTTTTCTTTGCCCCAGTTTCTATCCCTCATGGACTGAAATTGATTCTGGAAGCCAAATCGAGTCTTATGGACCAGTTCATAATCATCAGCCACTTCAGCTGCTAACCTTGCCATTTTAACTCTCTGCTCTTCCACATGAGTTCACACTACTTCGTCACTAAGGTTACCTTCAGCCTTTATCTCCAGCCTTTTAAGCTGACTTCCCTTTTTAAGTGTCAGCTTCTGAAATTGAAGTGCTCTCGCTTTTTCTCTCTGTTCTGTTGCTCTCTCCTTTTCTCTCTCTTCTGCTTTAAGTGTAATTCAAACTGTTTCATTACTGCTGCCCTTTCCTTATCTTTCACCTGTAACTCAAGCTATTTCATTTGTAATTGAACTCTTGCCATCTCTATAGATTCTGAAGGTTTCTCCAGCAAGTTTAAATGTTGAGCTACTGCTATAGTTATCTCTCCTTTCCTCACAGAAGCAAGCAGGTCCAAT